>NW_022162251.1:0-6958 GCF_008728515.1 Papio anubis | reverse complement strand
AGTTGCAGGCATGGGCCACTGCATCTGGACCTGTTTTAGCATTTAGTATTGAATATTTTTTCTCTATATATGTTAATATACACACACAAAAAGACCCAGAAGTGTCTACACATCAAATGTTAGTTAATAGTGGCCCTCTCAGCAAGAGATCTACCTACACCCTGATCAGTTTGCATCTCATTTCTTTCTGTATTATGGTGATACTGGCTAAGGAAATTCATGGGTAGTGCTGGTGAGGGTTAATCAGGGTCATAGGGGGTTGGTGGAAGCACCACAGCAGTAGCTGAACCTTGCTTGAAAGGATGGGGTCTGGATCAGGCAGGAGGAGTGGAGAGGGGATCCTGTATTGGCTAACAGCCCAGCAGAGATCTAGTTTGGGCATTACAATAACTGCTGTGGAGGAGGCACAGGTGGATCCTCTAAGGCATGGAGTTGTGGGACAAGATCAGACTAGGGCTCTTGGTCCTGAGAGCACGAGGGGGCTTGCTCTGACACATTATTTCACCTGGGGCAGAAATCCTCCTTCAAGACAACACAAGGCAGCTTCCAGCAGCCCCTCATCATTTCCTGTTGCAGGGGAAATGGATTTCAAAACTGCATCTCGGGCCGGGTGTGGTGGCTCATGCCTGTAATCCCAGCACTTTGTGAAGCTGAGGTGGGCAGATTGCTTGAGTCTAGGAGTTTGAGACCAGCCTGGCCAACACAGTGAAACCCCATCTCTACTAAAAATACAAAAATTAGCCAGGCATGGTGGTACATGCCTGTAATCCTAGCTACTCAAGAGGTTGAGGCAGGAGAATCACTTGGACCTGGGAGGTGGAGGTTTCAGTGAGCCGAGATTGTGCCATTGCACTCCAGCCTGGGTGACTCCTGTCTCCAAACAAAAAAACAAACAAACAAAACAGCTGCATCTGGGCCAGCGCAGTGGCTCATGTCTGCAACCCAGCACTTTCGGAAGCCAAGGCAGGTAGATTGCTTGAGTCCAGGAGTTTGAGACCAGCCTACGCGACGTGGTGAAATGCTGTCATTACTAAAAATATAAAATATTAGCCAGGCATGGTGGTGCCCACCTGAGGTCCCAGCTACTTCAGAGGCTGAGGTGGGAGAATGACTTGAGGCTGCACTATGCTGAGATCGTGCCACTGCATTCCATCCTGGGCAACAGGAGTGAGACCCTGTCTCAAACAAACAAACAAAAACAACAACAAACAACACCGGGCATGGTAGCTCACGCCTGTATTCCCAGCACTTTGGGAGGCCAAGGGGGGTGGATCGCCTGAGGTCAGGAGTCGGAGACCAGCCTGGCCAACATAGTGAAACCCCGTCTGTACTAAAAATACAAAAAAAGTTAGCCAGGCATGGTGGCGGGCGCCTGTAATCCCAGCTACTCGGGAGACTGAGCTAGGAGAATCGCTTGAACCTGGGAGGTAGAGGTTCCAGTTAGCCGAGATCACGCCACTGCACTCCAGCCTGGGCAACAAGAGCGAAATTTTGTCTCAAAGAAAAAAAAAAAAGAAAAACCTGAATCTGGGTAGCATCTGAACCTCCTGGGCCTGAACCAGGTCCTGCTGAGAAAGGTCAATGACACAGACCGAATCTAAATTATCTTCCTTCTGCATCTGTTTCTGTCTCCTGTTTTTCCACCTGGGCTCCCTGATAAGTGGGCATTCCCTTCTGGGCACCTCAAGAGCCTTGGCCTCTGGTGACCACTTCCCCTTGTTCGTTGCTGTCTGCTCCTCATCGTGCCTGGGGGTTAATGGCCAGCTGCTTCTAGCTTTGGTTCTCTCAGGAAGGGCAGAGAAAGGTCATGTTTATTTTGGTCTCCCGTAAACCTCACTGGCCTGCCCTGAAGGTCTTTATTTAAGTGACTAGGAATAACATGAAGAATGGCAACTTTGCTAATAGTTTAAGAAAAGTGCAGAAGAATTGCATGTACAGCTGTTTCCTATATTATTATTTTTAGTTTATTTTCTGTTGTTGTTTTTGTGTTTCTTTTTCTTTGAGACGGAGTCTGGCTCTGTCACCCAGGCTGGAGTATGGTGGCGTGATCTCAGCTCACTGCAACCTTCGCCTCCGGGTTCAAGCGATTCTCCTGCCTCAGCCTCCCGAGTAACTGGGACTACAGGCACGTGCAACCATGCCCAGCGAATTTTTTGTGTCTTTTTTTTTTTTTTTTTTTTTTTTTTTTTTTTGAGACGGAGTCTCGCGCTGTCGCCCAGGCTGGAGTGCAGTGGCGCGATCTCGGCTCACTGCAAGCTCCGCCTCCCGGGTTCACGCCATTCTCCTGCCTCAGCCTCCTGAGTAGCTGGGACTACAGGCGCCCACCACCGCGCCCGGCTAATTTTTTGTATTTTTAGTAGAGACGGGGTTTCACTGTGGTCTCGATCTCCTGACCTTGTGATCCGCCCGCCTCGGCCTCCCAAAGTGCTGGGATTACAGGCGTGAGCCACCGCGCCCGGCCTATTTTTTGTGTCTTTAGTAGAGATGGCGTTTCACCATGCTAGCCAGGATGGTTTAGCTCTCCTGACCTCATGATCTGCACACCTCGGCCTCCCGAAATGCTAGGATTACAGGTGTGAGCCACTGCTCCCAGCCTATTAATATTATTTTAAATTGTTTAGGCCAGGCACAGTGGCTCATGCCTGTAATCCCAGCACTTTGGGAGGGTGAGGTGGGTGGATCACTTGAGTCTGGCAGTTTGAGACAAGCCTGGGCAACATGGTGAAACCTTGTCTCTCCAAAAAATACAAAAATTATCTGGGCATGGTGGTGCGTGCCTATAGTCCCAGCTATTCAGTAAACAGAGGTGAGAGAATCACTTCAGCCCAGGAGGTTGAGGCTGCAGTGAGGCATGATCGTGCCACTGCACCCCAGTGGTGACAGAGTAAGACCCTGTCTCAGGAAAAAAAAAAAAAAAAAAAAAGTATTATTTTAATGGGCAGCCCCCAGAACTGGAAGAGGGAGGACTCCCTATTTCCTACATTAGACAGGTGAAATGAGAAGGCATGAATTTACGCTTAATTTTTATTTTTATTTATTTTTTTTGAGACAGAGTTTTGCTCTTGTTGCCCAAGCCAAGTGCAATGGCGCGATCTCGGCTCACCACAACATCTGGAGGTACTCTGGAGGCTGAGGCACAAGAATTGCTTAAACCTGGGAGGCAGGGGTTGCAGTGAGCTGAGATTGTGCTACTGCACTCTAGCCTGGGTGACACAGCAGGACTTCATCTCAAAAAAAAAAAAAAAAAAAAAAAAAGCAGCTGGGCACCATGGCTCACACCTGTAATCCCAGCACTTTGGGAGGTTGAGGTGGCTGGATCGCCTGAGGACAGGAGTTCAAGACCAGCCTGACCAACACGGTGAAACCCGTTTCTACTAGAAGTATAAAAATTAGTCAGGTGTGGTGGCGGGTACCTGTAATCCCAGATACTTGGGAGGCTGAGGCAGGAGAATTGCTTGAACCTGGGAGGTGGAGGTTGCAGTGAGTCGAGATCGTGCCATTGCACTCCAGCCTGGGCAACAGGAGCAAAACTTTGTCTCAAAAAAAAACACAAACCCATATGTGTGTTAACTGCTTAATGGGTATAGGGTGGGTCCTGGGACTACAGGCACATACCACCATGCCTGGGTTTTACATTTCTGCTTGTTCTATGTTTGTTTGTTTGTTTAAGACAGGGTCTCTGTGGAGCACAGTGGCTCATGACTGTAATCCCAGCACTTTGGGAGGCCAAGGCGGGAGGATCACCTGAGGCCATGAGTTTGAGACAAGCCTGGCCAACATGGTGAAACCCCATCTCTACTAAAAATACAAAAATTAGTTGGGTGTGGTGGTGCACACCTGTAATTCCAGCTACTTGGGAGACTGAGGCAGGACAATCACTTGAACACAGGAGGCAGAGGTTGCAGTGAGCTGAGATTGGGCCACTGCACTCCAGCCTGGGCAACAAGAGGAAGACTCCATCTCAAAAAAAAAAAAAAGGCAGGCCGGGCGCGGTGGCTCAAGCCTGTAATCCCAGCACTTTGGGAGGCCGAGATGGGCAGATCACGAGGTCAGGAAATCGAGACCATCCTGGCTAACACGGTGAAACCCCGTCTCTACTAAAAATACAAAAAACTAGCTGGGCAAGGTGGCGGGCGCCTGCAGTCCCAGCTACTCGGGAGGCTGAGGCGGGAGAATGGTGTAAACCCGGGAGGCAGAGCTTGCAGTGAGCTGAGATCCGGCCACTGCACTCCAGCCTGGGCGACAGAGCGAGACTCCGTCTCAAAAAAAAAAAAAAAAAAAGGGCATATGGGTGTTAACTGCTTAATGGGTATAGGGTGGGTGTAGGGTTTCCTGTTAGGATGAAAATGTTTTGGAACTAGATAGAAGTGGTGGCTGCACAGCATTGTGAATGTGCTAAAGGCCACTGAGTTGCTCACTTTAAAATGGTTAATTTTATGGTATATTAATTACACTTCAATAAAAACAAATTGCTGAAATTATAAGGATAAGCTGACACTGCTAAGTACAGCATCAGATATGAAAGATTTCTTTTCTTTTTCTTTTTTTTTTTTTTGAGACATGGTCTCCTTCTGTTGCCCAGGCTGGAGTATAGCAGCATGATCTTGGCTCACTACAACTTCTGCTTCCCAGGCTCAAGTGATACTCCAACCTCAGCCTCCCAAGTAGCTGGGACCAAAGGCACAGGACATGACACTTGGCTAATTAAATTTTTTTTTTTTTTTTTTTTTTTTTTTGGAGAGATGAGGTCTCACTAAATTGCTCAGGTTGGTCTTGAAATCCTGAGCTCAAGCAATCCTCCTGCCTCAGCCTCCCAAAGTACTGGGATTTCAGGCATGAGCCACTCTGCGCCCAACTCAAAACTATTTTACTTTATTTATTTTGTATCTTATTTTATGAGACATAGTATCACTCTGTTGCCCAGGCTGGAATGCAGTGGCGTGATCTCGGTTCACTGCAACCTCCTCCTCCTAGGTTCAAGCAATTCTCGTGTCTCAACCTCCTGAGTAATTGGAATTATAGGCATGTTCCACCACGCCCAGTTAATTTTTGTATTATTGGTGGAGACAGGTTTTCAAGATGTTGGCCAGGCTGGTCTCAAACTCCTGACCTGAAGTGATCTGCCTGCCTTGGCCTCCCAAAGTGCTGGGATTATAGGTGTGAGCCACTGTGCCCAGCCTCAAAATTATTTTAAAGTTGCCGTAATTAGGCTGGGCATAATTAGAGCGAGACTCCATCTCAAAAAAAAAAAGTTGCCATAATTAAGACAGTGTGGTATTGATATGATAAACAAAGAGTCCAAATAAATGGAAAGACCCAGACATATGTAGACTCTTGGTTTATAACATAGGTGGCACTGGAGTCATAATTTCTCCCAATTACAAGTTCCCATGGAAGGAACTTGTATCTGGCTCTGGCACAACTGGAAAGGAAAGCAGCCAAAGAAAGAGGCCACTCGAATGAGCTATGCCGACTGCATGAGTTTCCTTTTATTTCTTTTTAATTTTTTTTTTAAGATTGGTGATTCTGGCCGGGCGCGGTGGCTCAAGCCTGTAATCCCAGCACTTTGGGAGGCCGAGGCGGGTGGATCACGAGGTCAGGAGATCGAGACTATCCTGGCTAACATGGTGAAACCCCGTCTCTAATAAAAATACGAAAAACGGCCGGGCATGGTGGCTCACGCCTGTAATCCCAGCACTTTGGGAGGCCGAGGCGGGCGGATCACAAGGTCAGGAGATCGAGACCACGGTGAAACCCCGTCTCTACTAAAAATACAAAAAATTAGCCGGGCGCGGTTGTGGGCGCCTGTAGTCCCAGCTACTCGGGAGGCTGAGGCAGGAGAATGGCGTGAACCCGGGAGGCGGAGCTTGCAGTGAGCCGAGATCGCGCCACTGCACTCCAGCCTGGGCGACAGAGCGAGACTCTGTCTCAAAAAAAAAAAAAAAAAAAAATACGAAAAACTAGCCGGGCGTGGTGGCGGGCGCCTGTAGTCTCAGCTACTCAGGAGGCTGAGGCGGGAGAATGGCGTGAACCTGGGAGGCGGAGCTTGCAGTGAACTGAGATCACGCCACTGCAGTCTAGCCTGGGAGCACAGCGAGACTCCGACTCAAAAAAAAAAAAAAAAAAAGATTGGTGATTCTACACACACCCTGCCCCTGCAACTTAAAAATTCATTTTTAAAAAAATCAGAGGACCTAATCTGAGAAACCTTTTACAAAGGTACTCTCCAGATAATTCCAAACAAGTTGTTCTTTTTTGGGGGGTAAAGGGGACACAGCCTCACTCTGTTGCCCAGGTTGGAGTGCAGTGGCGCCATCTCGGCTCACTGCAACCTCTGCCTCCCGGGTTCAAGTGATTCTCCTGCCTCAGTCTCCCGAGTAGCTGGGACTACAGGTGAGTGCCACCATGCCAGGCTAATTTTTTGTATTTTTAGTAGAGACAGGGTTTCACTGTGTTAGCCAGAATGGTCTTGATCTCCTGACCTCGTGATCTGCCCGCCTCACTGTTCCAAATTCTGGGATTACAGGCGTGAGCCACCACGCCCTGCCAAGTTATTCTTTATTCTATAAATAGTATCAGCTTCTAAAGAAAACACATTTAACCTCTTGGAGAGAAACTGGGAAGCACCCCACTGTCACACTCCACGAAGGTACTGAAACTGAACTCACTTCCTTTGTGTTCTTCTGTGGGCTCAATCTTTTAGCTTAAGAATTTCGCCGGGCGCGGTGGCTCAAGCCTGTAATCCCAGCACTTTGGGAGGCCGAGACGGGTGGATCACGAGGTCAGGAGATCGAGACCATCCTGGCAAACACGGTGAAACCCCGTCTCTATTAAATACAAAAAAACTAGCCGGGCGAGGTGGCGGGCACCTGTAGTCCCAGCTACTTGAGAGGCTGAGGCCGGAGAATGGTGTGAACCCGGGAGGCGGAGCTTGCAGTGAGCTGAGATCCGGCCACTG
>NW_022162250.1:0-6959 GCF_008728515.1 Papio anubis | reverse complement strand
AGGAGTTGGCCAGGCGAGCAGGCTCCCAGGCTGTGCAAAGGGCTTGGGAGCAGGTGTAGCCAGAGCCTTGGGGACTCCAGGAGATCGTGGAGTAGCTGTTTGTGGCCCGGGAATGGAGTGGATGCTTCTTTCCTGTCGGTGTTTGCAAACCTTTCTGTGCAGGAGGAGAGTGGCCCCCAGGCGGTCCCTGCCCTGGGGGCAGCTCTGCACAGGCCGCTCAGACCCAAGCCCTCTGGTTCCCCACTGGGCAGGGACCTGGGCCTGCTGCTGGGCCTGCTGGAGGGAGAGCCCGGGGGAGCCTGGCGGGTGGGAAGGAGGCGCTGGGGACGGCAGCCACCCCTCTCCCGAGCACGGGAGCTGGCCAGGAGGGCCGGAGTGGAGAAGGGCAGAGAAGACTCCCTTCAGCAATGCCCAGTGCCCCCCGCCAGCCGCATGTTACTCCTGCAGTCTGCAGAGAGGTGCCCTTGGGTGGCGGGTCCCCAGGACCCTCTCCTTGCTGTGTCCTCTGCCATCCTCAGGGTGACGGGGCGGGGGGCCCCAACCTGGGCCTTCCTGGGAGGACGGTGATCCTGGGTTTCTGCCCGTGGCGCTGTCCTCCTTCGTGGCAGGAGTGAGGTGTGGGCCGAGGGGCCTGTGTGTGGGGGAGGGACGGCCAGGCAGGAATTCTGAAACGCCAGAATGAACCCTTAGAATGAGTCCTGCTGTTGGAGCAGGGAGGGCGGGATGGTGGCCCTGGACACCCCCCCACCCACCTGGCGGCCGTTCCTGAGGAGCCAGGCCGGGCTGTGTCCAGTGGGGGTGGAAGAGCAGCTCCAGGCTTGACCACCAGACCCCTGGAGGCCCCTCCGTGTGTGCAGCGGAGCCGTGGGTCCTGCCGGGCCTGGGCACGCTCCAGCGGGGCCTCAAGGGGCCTCTGGCTGCGGCCACGGGGGAGCGCTTGTGTTACTGAGGGAGTGGGTCCAGCACCCCCACACCCACTCACCTCCCCCGTCTCCCTCCCCTTCTCCCTCCAGCCCATTCATGAGCTCCGCCTCCTTCCTCGGCAGCCAGCCCTGCCCAGACACCAGCTATGCCCCTGTGGCCACCGCCTCCAGCTTGCCACCAAAGACCTGCGACTTTGCTCAGGTAGGAGCCCCAGGAGCTCACCGCGCTGTGGGGGGCAGGGTGGAATCTGAGCCACCTCTCCAGCTGCCCTGCGACCTCTGACCTCTCGCGCTCACATCCGCCCGGGACTCAGCGACCTGGGCTTCGCCCCTAGCCACAGGGTTTAGGTGGGGCAGTGGGAGCCTGGAGATGTGGCTTGGTTTTGGGGAAGAGCCAGTGATTGTCCCTTTGTGTCAGCAGTGAGCCCCGCCTGGCCTTCGGGGTCCCTGTGAGCATCTGGGCAATGTCGCAGGGGGAGTTGGGGGGACGGCGATGCTGGGAGAGACCTCGGCAGCCGTCGCGCCGCCCCCGTGGCCCTCTCTCTGGGCGGGTCCAGACACTCTGCACGCTGGAGTCCCAACCCCGTAACAGCCACCTGAAAACAGAACTCACACACCAAAGGAAGAGAACCTTCAACCTCATTCTCTCCAGGGTCACTGGGGGCTCCCAGCCTCCCAATGTAGCATCAGGCGACCCCACCCCCGTCCTCACAGCCTCCCCCAAGGGGTTCCCAGTGCCCCACCTTCCTCATGGCTGCTCTGGAGCACCCAGTGCCACAGAGATCGGCTTCCCTGGGACGGTTCAGATACCGCAGCCTCTCGTGTCGACCCGGGGCCAGGGGCTGCACTGGGCTGGACCACACCCAGGGCCTGCTGGGGAGTGAGGGTCACGTGGTGCCCACCTCCCCGAAGCCTCCGCTTCCCCCTGTGTAATGGGCATGTGAGATCTGCCTGGGCCTCAGAGCTCGTGGAGGGGGTGGGCACAAGCCGGCCAGATCCGGAGAGAAGCTGCAGCAGAATGGAGCCAGTTCAGGTCCCAGGGCTCAGCCAGACCCAGGCCCTGCAAACAGCTCGCCGGGTGGACCCTGGGCCCACTTCTCCCCACTCAGGGCCGTAGCAGAGCGGGGCAAAGTGAGCCGGACCCTGGGTCTGTGCTGGGGCGACTGCGTCTCACGTGCGCCTCCACCCTGGAGTCTGCCAGGGGACCTTCCTGGGAAGTACGGTCTTTTTGGATGTCACTGGGTAAGGATCAAGATGAGACGAGGTAGCCCTGAAATCCAGCACAAGGGTCCTGGTGCTGGGACACGCAGAGGACCCTTGTCCTGTGTGTCTGAGGAGTCTTGAGACGGGAGAGACGGGAGCTGGTGCGACACCGGAGGCGGCTGGGGACGGAGTGGCCACAGGTCAGGGTCGCCTGGATCCCCAGGGCTGGAAGAGGCGGGTCAGAGCCGGGGGAGGGAGCGCGGCCCTCAGACACCTTGACCTCAGACTCATGGGCTCTGGGACCGGGAGAGGGTGGATTCCTGTCCTGGAGCCCCCCGTGCGTGGCCTGGAAATTGGCCTACCAGCTGTGTTCAGGGGAGGGGCGCCCCTGCTCTTCTGGGAGCCGAGGTCAGCAGGGTGAACACGGGAGCTCTGTCCTCACCCAGAGTAGCCCTGGACCCCCATGTGATCTGGTCCTGGCCAAGGCGTGGTGAGCTGCTGCCCCATGCCAGCCAGACACAGGAGGAAACTGAGGCAGGGGAGGCGCCCGCCCAGGACCAGCGTCCATGCCGCACCCTTCAGAGGACACAGGGGAGGAGTCCGGGTAAGTCTGGATGCAGCGACCTTCTTCACGATTTGATTGAACTGCAGCATGATTTCAAAAAGCGATCTCTAAAAGGACGCGTTCGACGGATTTTGAATTTTGATTTATTCGATCTGAACGCGATTTGACGCGATCTGAAATTGGAAAGATGAAAGATTTTGATTTATGGAATGGAAATGGAGTGAAATTTCGAATTTTGAAAGTTTGTTTTGATTTTGACGGACGATGGACGCGTGATTTTTTGACGCCGATCTTTGAATTTTAAAAGCGGAAATGTTTTGATGGATTTGAATGGACGGACGGACGGAATTTCGACGGCGGAATGAATGCCGACGCGATTTTTGAAGGAATGAACGGAATGCCGGATCTGGACGATCTGATTCTCCCTCCGCAACCATTGCTGCTGCATCTGTTCAGCCCCGAGCCCTCGCCGTTCCCTTCGCCTGCTCCGCCTAACCCTGCTGGTCACTGCATCGCTAGGGGACTGGCCAGGCTGCTCATGACCCTCTTTCAGAGCATGCCACATCCATCCGGCAGATGTTGGTTCTGTGAGCGCTTGCCTCACTGCTCCCTGCCCACTCCTGCTCACTCTCCTGCCCACAGCCTATACTCCAGAGGCCGGGCAGGGGCAGCTTGGACCCACATCTCCCTGTTAAAGCGGAAGAGGCTCCTTCAGAGGGAGACCTGGACTCAAGGCCGAGTGTGGGGCGGACGGGTGACAGCTGCAGGCCCGGTGGGACCGGCCACATGGTTCTGTGGTGCCGAGCGTGGGACGGACGCGGGTGGTTCCAAGGCCGCAGTGTGGGCCGGAACGGGTGCAGGTCAGCCTAGGCCTGTGGGCCGGGCCGCACGGTTCTGTGGTGCAGAGCGTGGAACGGGACGGGGGCGTGTGAGTCAGCCCAGGTCTGTGGGCTGGGCCATGTGGTTCTGCGGAGACAGGAAGGAGTCCAGACCTGAACCTGGCATTCGAGGCCCTTCACACCGTGGCCCCACAGCGCAGCCCAACCCGCCATAGAAGCCTCTGCTCCCGACTCAGACCTGAGGAAACCGTGCTGGCTGCACTGTTACAGCCCCCAGGACGTCCCCATCCTGATCCCCAGGACCCATTGTCATGTTGCCTCTCATGGCAGACGGGACCTGCAGATGGGACTGAGTGACGGACCTGAGACGGGAGAGCATCCTGGGTGACCTGGAGGCCCAGTGTCCTCACAGGGCCCTCCTGAGAGGAGGCGGGAGGGTGAGAGCCAGAGAGAGACGGGAAGAGGCTGGCGGCCAGGTCGCGTGGAAGGGGAGGAAGGGGCCCCGAGCCAGGGATGCCGTGCCTCGGATGTGGGAAAGGCTGGAACTGGCTTTTTCCCCTGAGCCCCCCAGGAGGGACCTGCCCTGCCCACCCTTGATGTTATAACTTTTTTTTTTGAGACGGGAGTCTCGCTTCTGTCAGCCCAGGCTGGAGTGCAGTGGCCGGATCTCAGCGCTCATTGCAAGCCTCGGCCTCCGGTTTTACGCCATTTTCCTGCCTCAGCCTCCTAGAAGGCTGGGACTACAGGCCCGCCACTCGCTAGTTTTTTGTATTTTTTTTAGTAGAGACGGGTTTCACCGTTAGCCAGGATGGTCTCGGGATCTCCTGACCTCGTGGATCCGCCTCGCCTCGCCTCCCAAAGTGCTGGGATGACAGGCTTGCCTCACCGCTACTCGCCGATGTTACAATCCTCTACCCTCCAGACTGTGAGAGGATAAGCGCGGTGTTTCATTTATATATTTTTTAGTTTCTCTTTATTTCTTTTAGAGACAGGGTCTGGCTCTGTCAGCCCAGGCTGGAGCGTGCAATCTCGCTCACTGCAGCCTCCACCTCCCAGCCAAGCAATGCTCCCACCTCAGCTTCCCCAGTAGCTGGGGCCACAGGCACGCACCACCACACCCAGCTGATTTTGTGTGTTTTGTGGAAATGAGGTCTCACTGTGTTGCCCAAGCTAGTCTCAAACTTCTGGGCTCAAGCGATTCTCCTGCCTGGGCCTTCCAAAGCATGGGGATTACAGGCGTGAGCCACCACATTCAGCTTGTTGGAGCCATGAGATTGACAGTAGCTTTTCACGGAGCGGGGTACCCAAGGCCCCATCTGGCCATCGTGGTCTGTGGCACAGGTGCATTCCCTGCAGGTGTTTTTTGCTGTTGTATTAACCACAAGGGATTGGTAGGGAGAACCTCTTGCTGGACTAGGGGTGAGGGTGAATGTGAAACCCCACAGGCCATAACGAGCCAGCCGGTCACTACATTTTTTTTTTTTTTTTTTTTGGAGACGGAGCTCTGCTCTGTCACTCCAGGCTGGAGTACAGTGGCGCCATCTTGGCTCACTGCACTTCCCTCCTGTCTGCCATTCTCCTGCCTCTCAGCCTCCCAAGTAACTGGGATTACAGGTACAGCCACCACCAGCCAATTTTATAACGCTTAGTAGAGACGAGGTTTTGCCATGTTGGCTAGGCTGGTCTTGAACTCCTGACCTCAGGTGATCTGCCCCTCCCTCTCAGCCTCCCAAAGTGCTGGGATTACAGCCATGAACCACCGTGCCTGGCCTTTTTGAGACAGAGTCTTGCTCTGTCACCAGGCTGGAGTGCAGTGATGTGATCTCCGCTCACTGCAACCTCTGCCTCCCGAGTTTGAGCCATTCTGCTGCCTCATTTTCCTGAGAGGCTGGGATTACAGGTGTGCACCACCATGCCTGGCTAATTTTTGTATTTTTAGTAGAGACGAGGTCTCACCATGTTGGCCAGGCTGGTCTCGAACTCCCGACCTCAGGTGACCTAGCTGGTAACTATGAATACACCTGAGCCCTGAGTTTCCTGGCAGCCAAAGCAACAAGAGAAAGCAGAAGAGCCATGCACCTGGGCAGTTCCCTGGGGCCAGTGGACTCTGCAGCACTGTTGGTTCTGCTGGAGAGCCCTCAAGGCCTGGGGAGGGAGGCCATTGAGGGGCGGGTTGATCATGGGGAGGGAGGTCATTGAGGGGAGGGTTGATGGTGGGGAGGAAGGTCATTGAGGGGAGGGTTGATCATGGACAGGGAGGTCATTGAGGGGTGTGTGGGTCGTGGGGAGGGAGGTCATTGAGGGGCGGGTTGATCGTGGCTCCCCTGGCTGTCTTCACAGACCCTGAGCAGGGCCACTGTGCCTGGGAGATTCTGCCCCTGGGAATGCAGGAGATCACGTTTGAGTCAGGGCTGGGCTCAGTGGCTCAGCCTGTGATCCCAGCACTTTGGGAGGCCGAGGCGGGAGGACTGCTTGAGCCCACGGGTTTGAGACCAGGCTGCACAGCATAGTGAGACCCCATCTGTATTAAAAATAGAAAAAAATAGTTGGGCGCAGTGGCTCATGCCTGTAATCCCAGCACTTTGGGAGGCCGAGGCAGACAGATCATGAGGTCAGTAGTTTGAGACCAGCCTGACCAATAAGTTGAAACCTGTCTTTACTAAAAAAATGTATATAAAACAGCCGGGCATGGTGGCATATGCCTGTAATACCAGCTACTCAGGAGACTGAGGCAGGAGAATTACTTGAACCCAGGAGCAGGAGGTTGCAGTGAGCCAAGTACGAGTCACTCTACTGCAGCCAGGGCTGCAGAGCAAGACTCCATCTCAGAAAAAAAAAAAAAGAGAAAAACATTAGCCGGGCATGGTGGTGCAAGCCTGTAGTCCCAGCTACTTGGGAGGCTGAGGCCTGAGGATCGCTTGAGCCTGGGAGTTCCCAGTGGAAGGCCTGTTGTGTGTGTCCGTGTGTCCATGTGTCCGTGTGTCCGTGATGGATGCGTGGGAGGGCCCCGCTGTTTTTGTCTGTAATGGACACGCGGAGGCCCCACTGTGTTCGTCTGTGATGGACGCATGGATCCAGATTGGGCAACATAGTGAGATCTCATCTCTATACAAAATTAAAAATTAGATTTAGAGGCTGGGCACAGTAGTTCACGCTTGTAATCCTAGCACTTTATGAAGCCAAGGTGGGCAGATCAACTGAACTTAGGAGTTCGAGACCATCCTGGCCAACATGGCTAAACCCCGTCTCTACTAAAAATACAAAAACTAGCCGAGCGTGGTGGCAGGCACCTGTAATTCCGCTACTTGGGAGGCTGAGGCAGGAGAATTCCCTGATCTCGGGAGACAGAGGTTGCGGGGAGCTGAGATCGCGCCACGGCACTCCAGCCTGGGTGACACAGTGTGACTCCGTGTCAAAAAAAAAAAAAAA
>NW_022162249.1:0-6959 GCF_008728515.1 Papio anubis | reverse complement strand
TTGCATGGGGTCTGTAAGTTCCATCTGTGTTTTTTGCTTCTTTCTGGCAGTTTTTTTTTTTTTTTTTTTTCCTTTTCACTGGGAATGCTTACCCAATGCCTGTACAATCATTGTACCTTGGAAGTGGTTAATTTGTTTTGTATTTGTCCGGCAGTCTTGTCTCAGATGAGACTTTGGGCTTTAGACATTTGAGTAAATGCTGGAATGAATTAAGACTTTGGGGGACTGTAGAGAAGGTGTCATTGTATTTTGCAGTGTGACAAGGATATGAGATTTGGGGGGACTGGGGTCAGAATAATATGATTTGGCACTGTGTCCCTACCAATACTCTCATGGAATTGTAATGGGGAATGTTTAAGGGGGGGCCTGGTGAGAGGTGATTTAATCATGGAGAAGAGTGGGTGTTAGAGGTAGGGGTGTGGGGAGAATGGGGGAGATTGTGGGTGGGGTGAAAGATGAGGATGGGGCAATGGATTCTTCATGAATGGTTAAACACTATCTCCTTAATGCTGTCTGCATGATAGTGAGTTCTCTTGATGATTATGGAGCTTAAAGATTGAGTGAATACTGTTCTGCGGGGTTTTGGACTTCCATTTGTGTTATTTTTTTCTGGGGAATTTCTTCCCTTTGGACTGAGAAGACTTACCCAATGCCTGTACCATCACTGTACCTTGAAAGAAAAGAAATCCCTTTTAAATTCAGGGACTCATTGGTAAAAGGGACTGTAGCCTTGTCTCAGATGAGACTTTGAAATTTTTACGTTTGTAATGAGTTAAGATTTTTGGAAATGTTTGAAAAGGCATAATTGTGTTTTGAGTGTGACCAGAGACATGGGACATGGGACCATGTCCTCATCAGTGAGGCCCTTGCCAGTGGGGCCCTGGTCAGGGAAGCCCGGTCAGTGGAACCTAATCAGTGGGGGCCTGGTCAGAGAGGATTTGGTCAGTGATGGCTTTTGTAGCATTGGTCTACCGGGTTACCTGGTCAGCGGAGATCTGAGCAGTGGGTGCCTGTTCAGGGGAGCCTAATCACTAGGGTCCCGGTCAGGGGCATCTAGTCACCTGAAGCCTGGTTACTAGGGGTCTGGTCACTGGCAATCTATTCCCTGGAGGCTGGTAAGTGGGGTTTCATCTCTGGGGCCAGACAATGGGGTCCTGATAGGTGGAACCTGATCAGTGAGGCCTTGTCTGTAAGGACCTGGTCAATGAGCCCTTGTCAGTGAGGCCTTAGCAGCAAGGACCTGGTCAGTGAGCTCTTGTCATTGAGGCCCTCGTTAGTGAGGTCTTCTCAGTAGGCACCTGGTTTCAGTGAGCCCTTCTCACTGAGGCCTTGACAGCAAGGACCCGCTCTGTCAGGCCTTGACAATGAGGCCTTGCCAGTAAGGACCTGGTCACTGAAGCCTTGACAGTGAGACCTTGTCAGTAAGATCCTGGTCAGTGAGCCCTTGACAGTGAGGCTTTGACAGTAAGTTCCGGGTCGGTGAGGCTTTGACAGTGAAGCCTTGTCAGTGAGTCCTAGTCAGTGAGGCCTTGACAGTGATTCCCTGCCAGTAAGCTTCTGGTCAGTGAGGCCTTAACAGTGAGACCTTGTCAGTAAGCTACTTGTCAGTGAAGACCGAGAGTGAGGCCTTGGCAATGAGATATTGTCAGTAAGTTCCTGGTCACTAAGGCCTTGACATTGAGGCCTTGTTATTAAGGACCTGGTCAGTGAGACCTTGACAGTGAGGCCTTGTCAGTAAAGATCTGGTCAGTGAGGCCTTGACTGTGGGGCCTTCTCAGTGTGGTCCTGATCAGTGAGGTCATGAGAGTGAAGCATTGTAAGTAAGTTCCTGGTCAGTGAGGCCTTGAAAGTAAGGACTTGTTAGTTAGCGCCTGGTCAGTGAGGCCTTGTCAGTGAGGTGCTGGTCAGTGAGGCCTTGACAGTGATCCCTTGTTGGTAAGCTCCTTGTCAGTGAGGCCTTGACAAAGAGGACTTGTCAGTGAGATCCTGGTCAGTGAGGCCTTGACAGTGAGGCCTTGACAGTGAAGCTTTGTCAGTAAAGGCCTGGTCATTGAGGCCTGGAGACCACTTGGCTCAAGCCCAGGAGTTTAAGACCAGCCTGAGCAACTTAGTGAAACCCCATTTCTACAAAAAATAAAAATAAAAATAAATCATAATTAATTGGGTGTGACAGCATGCACCTGTAGTCTCAGCTACTCGGGAGGCTGAGGTGGGAGGATTGCTTGAGCCTGGGAGCTCGAGGTTGCACTGAGCTCTGATTGCACCACTATACTCCAGCCTAGGTGATAGAGACCCTGTCTCAAAAACATTCACATTCCCACGTCATAATTTTTACAACACCAATATACCATGCAACCGTCTCCCTGGTAAGCTCAATTGTTTACCGGTCTAGGCACAGAACATGAAGATATTATGAGGCACAGGCAGGAACTAAACCAGCATGAATTTTTATCTTTTGCTAAAATGAGATTTGAGTGAACTAAATAAAACCACCATGAGTGTTCAAAGGAAAATAGTTTTCAAGTGAACTGAAACAAAAACTACAATGTGTGAAATGCAGCCAAAATAATGATGGGAAGTAAGTTTATAGCACGAAAGGCTCATAGTTTAAAAAAGTAAGGTCTCAGGTCCATAATCTAAGCTTCTATCTTCAACTCAAAGCCAGTAAAAATACATCATAATGAGCACAAATCAAAGAAACTGAAAACAGACATGAGAAAACTCAAGTCACACCAAAAGCCTACATATAAAAATTCCCAAGGAGTCTACAAAAGTCAGTCCTAGATCCAACAGCTGAGTTTAGCGAAGTCACAGCACACAGTCAAATCTTACTCTACATATGGGCAATTAGTACTTGGGACCTAAATTTTAAAAACAACACAGTCACAGTAGCTATATAAAAAGCAATTAAGTATAAATCTAACAAAACACACAGATGGTGTGTACGAAGAAAACCACAAAATGCTGAAGAAAGAAAAGAGCTACGTCAACTGAGCCACAAGTCCAAGGAGAAGCGGCAACATGATCAGGACGCCAATTCTCTCCACATTGACCAATAGAGTTACCACAATTCCAGCATAAACCCCGCCAGGACACTGACCTGCAGACTTACAATTCCACCATAAATCCCACCAGGACTTTCTGTAGATAAGACAAGCAAAATGCTACACGAAAGGGAAAGAAACAGAGGACAATAAAGATTCCAATTAAAAAATTAGAAAGATCAAACAGGCACTTCAATGAAGTGGATGGACATAAGTGCTAGGAAACTAACAGAACTGCCCACAAAAGAGTGACAGTGCTACTATACATAAATTTAAAAAAAAACAAAAACAAAAACAAAATAAAACTACAAGGGAGAAACAAATGGAACCAAGGGCTACAAAGATTATCTTAAAGCTGGCAGAAAACCTCGGAAGGGTTGCTTGCGTCTTTCTCTGAGCGCGCCACCTGACCACCCAGGAGACATCGCTGGCAGACCCGGAACCGGTGGACACTAAAAACAGCTTCCACACTGAGAGGGAGGGTTCTTCTGAAGAACATCCAGAGACATCCCTTCGGCTCTTACCCTTCTGCTGCGAAGCACCGTGTTATGTTTGACAGCCTCTACATGCACCCTGAGGTCCCCATTTGTAATACACTTTTTAAATCTTTCAGAACAGGACAATCCTTCTTTGTCCCCTACCATTTTCGTCACGGTTCTATACATACTTGAAAAACTCTGCCACCTACATCAGATGTTTTGTCTAAACATGTTACTGTGACTTACCCTAAATTTACAACCGTTCATTTCAATTCCAAGTCCAAAGACTCATTTCCACAGTAATTATTTTACTCAGAAATCAAATTCCAGCTTCCTGATCACAGTTCAAGTCAACTGCTTTCAACTTCTGTGTTAGAAATACAACTGATCTTATTCTGTAAACAGAGGATTTCATGGAAATACTCTCTTCATCTCACGACATGTGCAGGTATCACCTGCAGCCTTTAATCCAACTCCCTGCCCACCCAAAGCATGAAAGAGCAATGAAGAGTATTTATCCTCATCTCCTTGGGCTGGAGACCCACCGTATATCGATCACTGTCAAATCACTGTTGCACAAAAATCAGTTCCAACGCCCCGTGGAGA
Organism: Papio anubis; assembly: GCF_008728515.1. NCBI lineage: Eukaryota > Metazoa > Chordata > Mammalia > Primates > Cercopithecidae > Papio > Papio anubis. The sequence goes on along the minus strand of NW_022162249.1, from coordinate 2,830 downwards.
ATAAAGGCCATGCTGGAAGCTGAGGCCGGCCACCCACTGATACCCTGCTACCGTGGAACTATTCCAGGCACGAACCACCTGTAAGTCCTGGGGGACAAAGCCAGCATGTAATGTTGCCGTCAGACCTGCGAGTAGGATCCCTGGCACGGCCACATTAGCCTGGGAGGGTGAGGACGGGACTCGGAAGCTGCAGGATGACCATGCTGGGAAGCACCCACGGGCTCCGTGAGCAAGTCTGACCATGCAGAGAAGCACCCACGGGCTCCGTGAGCAAGTCACAAGTAACAAGATGAGATGCTTCCTGTGTTCCCACGTTGTGTCACTTTGCCACTAAAAATTTAGTGCATCTTCCTTTTTCCTAAGAAAGCACAAGACCTGAGTAACAACTGGCCACTAACTCCGTTCTTTTCAGTCTCATAACAGAAGGCAACAGCTACATAAACCAAATCACTAGAACATCACATTTCATGGCTACATCACAGCTTTTATTGCATGTCAAATCCTCAGCTCCAAGCGGCACTGACCTCAAATCGTACTCAAAGAGAACAAGTGAGTTCTTCAATCTCCATTTCTCAACACTCAAAGCCTTTTCTGTATGAGCTCATGTGACTCTCAGTGCTAGCTTCATTGATTCATTCAATCATTTAGCAAAACCGCCTTGAACCCACGGGATCCCCACCCTGCCCTCCGAGGGATACTATACTGCTGGGACCTGTGTCCACCCACACGTTACTGCAGCCCAGCACTCTTCCTGGAACCGTGCACACTTACCCAAAAGAAAACGGTACAGAGAACGGCAACACGTCCAGTCATGTTTGGAGGAGCAATTTCAATCGCTGATGTTTTAAGGCAACAGACTAATAACTGGCACCTCATCAATACAGAGTTACTAACTTTCCAGCAGTGTCTCTAGTCCCTCTACAAGGATATACAGATATCTACACAGGAGTTATCTTAGGAGTTAAAAAGACCCTGTTCAGGGAAACAGGAGAAATCAAAACGTTTGAGGAATGGACGGGGGAATGTCTACCTTCTACTGCCATAATTTGTGTCTCAGTGATCAAGCCAAGGTTCTCAACCTTTCCAATCTGTTAACCCCCTGCCTGAGGCTCTGGGCTGAACCCCAGTTGTACTTCCTGGCAATAAGCAACCTGCCCAGCTGTGAGTCCTGTGTGCACCTGACACCAGTGGAGATGGAGCCACCTGCCCAGCTGTGAGTCCTGTGGGTGCCCCCGATGCCACAGGAGATGGGGACCACCTGCCCAGCTATATCCCACGTCCTGAACCAGCCTGTTCCGGGGATTGCTGTGGACATAGAGGAGCAGGCCCAAGACATCTAGTGGCATTTCCTGGCAAGGACACTCACGATGCTTGACCATAAAACTCAGGGTCAGCTGGTTTTGAATGGGACTGCAATTACTTTGTAGCACGCATGGATACTGATTGACCTAGGGAAGGGGCAAAGGAGGTGAAACGAAGGAAAACATCATTGCAGCTCCAGGCATTCCCGCACACGACATCTTCACCTCTGTGGCGTCTAGTCTTACAATCAAAGCGAGGCTTAGACAAACTAGGGAGGCTTGTCCAAAACCAGCAACAAGTATGTGGGCAGCTGGCATTCAACTAAGTCCTTCCCTGGATCCATCCGCTGCTCCGCCTCCCGCCTCCCACCGCACCCGCCACTGGCCCCAATAGACACAGCTGGTCTGAACATCCAGCACCCCAAAAGCAGAGTAGGGAGCAGGGCCGGCTTACGCAGGGGAACTCACATGCAGCCCTCCTTGCTTGCCGAATCGCCCGGGACTCTGTGCGGTAAGGTCTGCAGATGTGGCCTCACTCTGCGCCAGGAGATCCGGGTGGCAGGCAGCGTTTTGGAGAGTGCTCCTCCAGACAGGAGAGAGGCATCTGAGAGGGCTCGTCGGCTGATCCATGAGACACAGGACACCTGAGAGAAGGGCCGACAAACCCCACAAAGTCGCTCCCCACGCTTCGGACAGGTCTTCCTGCAAACTGTGGTGCTCGTCAGGCGCGAGGAAGTTTCCCAGGGCAGGAGCTCTCCTTGCACAGCAAAAGCGGCACAGGCGATGCAGCAGGGCGTACTTCAGCCCAGGGCTCAGGAACCACGGGGTGCAGCGCGGCCTGCAGCAAACCAGACACATCAGAAGCCAAGGTCCCACCTTTTACATTCAGTGACATTGAACGGAGGGAGTTATCTATAACAATCGTCTTCCTGGGGGACCCGTACAGCACGGATGACCACCGACACTGACCACGAGTCCTTCCTAGGTCCTTGGGGCTACTCCACTTTACACGCACGGTTCCATGCACAAATCTATGTGGGGCAGTTTTTAGCCCCAGCTTAGAGATGAGGAAAACGCTGCTGGAAAAGTCAAGTGAGAAAATCAGACTTCAGCACACCTGCCATCTCCAAGACCACTACTACTCTATGTGCTAGGGTCTCAAGGGTTGGCTGTGTGGCATTTTAAGTGACTAATCATAGGCGGTTTTCTTCTCTCCTACACCTGTTAAGCCTGAACGTGCGCGTACATGCTCTGCTGCAGGTGCACTGCCTATGTGGACCAGCAACGCTCTTTCCTGCCTCGGGTTCTTATCACCTTCTTCCAGAAAGCTCTCCCTGCTTTAAAAGCAGTGCCAGGCAGGCCTGGTCAGCCGCACAGTGAAACTCCTGCAGTGTCAGAGCTAAGTGCTGGCTGAGACTTTAACAGCGAAGACAGTGGAGTAATGGGGATAAACTGAACAAAACTGTATTGTAACGCAGATGGAAGTCTAGAAGCAAAAGAAGCTGACACCCCTAAGAGAGCAGGTGACT
>NW_022162248.1:0-6967 GCF_008728515.1 Papio anubis | reverse complement strand
AGCTTCAATATGCTCTGAAATATCAGTTTGCACATTCCAAGGAAACAGTGGCAGCAAACTGCTCAATGAAAATAACAGTGTAAATCTGTGAGGTGAATTCACACATCACAAAGCAGGTTCTCAGTAAGCTTCCTTTTGTTTCTTTCAGAGGATATTTCCTTTTTTACAATCAGCCTCAACTCGCTCCCAAATATCCCTTTGCAGATTCCATGAAAACCATGTTAGCAAACTGCTCCATGGAAAGAAAGGTGTAACTCTGGGAGATGAATTCACGGGTCACAATGAACTTTCTCAGAAATCTTCTTTCTAGTTTTTATCTGAGGATATTTCCTTTGTCACCATAGGCTTCAATGAGATCCAAATTATCCCTTCTCAGATTCCCCAAAAACAGAGCTACCAAATTGATCCATGAAAAGAATCGTGTAATTCTGTGAGATGAATTAACTCTTCACAAAGTGATTTCTCAGAAAGCTTTATCCTAGTTTTTATCTGAGATTATTTCCTTTGTCTCCATAGGCTACAATGCAATTCAAAATATCCCTTCTCAGATTCCCCATAAACAGTGCTACCAAACTGCTCCATGAAAAGAATTATGTAACTCTGTGAGATGAATTCACAAATCACAAGGTAGTTTCTCAGAAAGTTTCTTTCTAGTTTTTCTCTGGGGATAGTTTCTTTGTCACCATAGGCCTCAATGCACTCCCGAATATCCCTTTGCAGATTCCACGAGAACAGTGTTAGCAAACTTTTCCATGAAATAAAGGTGTGACTCTGTGAGATGAATTCACACATCACAAAAAAAGTTTCTCAGAAAGTTTCTTTCTGGTTTTTCTCTGGGGATATTTCCTTGGTCACCATATTCTTCAATGCACTCCCAAATATCCTGTTGCAGATTCCACTAAAACAGTGTTATCAAACTCCTCAATAAAAATAACATTATATCTCTGTGAGTTGAATTCACACATCCAAAAGTAGTTTCACAGAAATCCTCTTTCTAGTTTTTATCTGAGGATATTTCCTTTGTCAACATAAGCTTCAATGCAATCCAAAATATTCCTTCTCAGATTCTCCAAAAACACTGCTACCAAACTGCCCCATGAAAAGAATAGTGTAATTCTGTGAAATGAATCAACACATCACAAAGTGGTTTCTCAGAAAGTGTCTTTATTTTTTATATATGAGGATATTTCCTTTGTCTCCATAAGCTTAAATGCGTTCCGAAATATCCCATTGCAGATTCCAAGAAAACGGTGTTAGCAAACTACTCAATAAAAAGAACAGTGTAACACTGTGAGATGAATTCACACATCACAAATCAGTTTCTCAGGAGGCTTCTTTCTAGTTTTTATCTGATGATATTTCCTTTATCACCATATGCATCAAAGGAACCCACATATCCTGTTGCAGATTGTACAAAAACAGTGTTAGCAAACTGCTCCATGAAAAGAATGGTGTAACTCTGTGAGATGAATTGACACATCACAAAGAACTTTCTCAGAAAGCTTCTTTCTAGTTTTTATCTGCAGATATTTCCTTTGTCACCATAAGCTTCAATGCGCTCCAAAATATCACATTGTAGATTCCAAGAAAACAGTGTTAACAAACTGTTCAAAGAAAAGAGCAGTGTAACTCTGTGAGGTGAATTCACACATCACTAAGCAGTTTCGCAGAAAGCTTCTTTCTAGTTTTTATCTGAGAATATTTTCTTTTCCCTGTAGGCCTCAATGCAGTCCCAAATATCGCTTTGCAGATTCGATGATAACATTGTTAGCATACTGCTGCATGAAAAGAAAGGTGTAACTCTGTGAGATGAATTCACACATCACGAAGAAATTTCTCAAAAAGCTTCTTTCTAGTTTTAATCTGAGGATATTTCCATTGTCACCATAGGATTTAATGCCTCCAATATATCCCTTCTCAGATTCCCCAAAAACAGTGCTACCAAACTGCTCCATGAAAAGAAAGGTGTAATTCAGTGAAATGAATTCTCAAATCACAACGCAGTTTTTCAGGAAGTTTGTTTCTAGTTTTTGTCTGAGGATATTTTGTTTGTCACCATAAGCTTCAATGTGCTCCGAAATATCCCTTTGCAGATTTCAAGAAAACACTGTTACCAAACTGCTCAATGAAAAGAACAGTGTAACTCTGTGAGATAAATTCACACATGACAAGGAAGTCTCACAGAAAGCTTCTTTTTGGTTTTTATCTGAGGATATTTCCTTTGTCACAATAAGCGTCAATGCTCTACCAAATATCCCATTGTAGATTCCACCAAAACAGTGTTATCAAATTGCTCAATGAAAATAACAGTGTAACTCTGTAGAATGAATTCACACATCACCAAGAACTTTCTCAGAAAGCATTTTTCAAGTTTTTAACTGAGGATATATCTTTTGTCAACATGGGCTTAAATGTGATCCCAAATATCCCTACTCAGATTAACTACAAACAGTTTTACCAAACTGATCCATGAGAAGAATCATACAACTCTGTGAGATGAATTCACAAATCATGAAGCAGTTTCTCAAAAAGATTCTTACTAGTTTTTGCCTGAGAATATTTCCTTTGTCTCCCTAAGCTTCAATGCGCTCTACAATATCTCACTGCAGATTCCAAGAAAACAGTGTTTGCAAACTGCTCAATGAAAAGAACAGTGTAACTCTATGAGATGAATTCACACATCACAAAGCACTTTTTCAGAAAGCCTTTTTTTTACCTGAGGATATTTTCTTTGTCACCATAGGCTTCAATGCACTCCCAAATATCCTATTGCAGATTCCACGAAAACAGTGTTATCAAACTGCTCAATGAAAAGCACTGTGTAACTCTGAAATGAATTCACACATCATAAAGTAGTTTCTCTGAAAGCTTCTTTCTACTTTTTATATTAGTCTATTTGTTTTCTCCACTATAAGCCTCAGTGGGCTCTCAAATATCCCTTTGCAGATTCCATAATAACAGTGTTAGCAAACTGCTCCATGAAAAGAAAGGTGTAACTCTATGAGATGAATTCACACAACACAAAGAGTTTTGTCAGAAAGCTTCTTTCTAGTTCTTATCTGAGGATATTTCGTTTGTCACCATATTCTTCAATGTGATCCAAAGTATTCCTTTTCACATTCCCCCAAACTGTGCTACCAAACTGAACCATGATAGGAATCCTGTGACTTTGTGAGATAAATTAACACTTCACAAAGCGATTTCTCAGAAAACTTTTTTCTACTTTTTGAGGATATTTCCTTTGTCATCCTAAGTTTCAATTTGCTCTGAAATATCCGATTGCAGATGCCAATAAAACAGTGGTAGCAAACTGCTCAATGAAAAGAACAGTGTAACTCTGTGAAATGAATTCACACATCACAAAGCAGTTTCTCAGAAAGATAGGCCTCTCAATACGCTAAAAATATCCCTTTGCAGATTCCATGGAAACAGTGTTAGCAAACTGCTCCAGGAAAAGAAAGGTGTAACTCTGTGAGATGAATTCACTCCTCACAAAGAACTTTCTCAGAAAGCTTCTTTCCAGTTTTTATCTGAGGATGTTTCCTTTGTCATCATGGGCTTCAATGTAATCCACAATATCCTTTCTCAGATTCCCCAAAAACAAAGCTATCAAACTGATCCATGAAAAGAATCATGTAACACTGTACAATGAATTCACAAATCAGGAAGCAGTTTCTCAGAATATTTCTTTCTATTTATTATCTGAGGATATTTACTTTTTCACAATAAGCTTCAATGCACTCCGAAATATCAGATCGTAGATTCCAAGAAAACAGTGTTAGCAACCTGCTCAATGGAAAGAACAGGGTAACTCTGTGAGTTGAATTCACACATCACTAAGCACTTTCTCAGAAACTTCTTTCTCATTTCTCTACGAGCATATTTGTTTTTTCACTATAGGCCTCAATGCACTCACAAATATCCCTTTGCAGATTACACAAATATTGATTTATCAAACTGGTCCATGAAAAGAAAATGTATCTCTATGAGATGAATCCACACATCAGAAAGAACTTTCTCAGAAAGCTTCTTTCTAGTTTTTCTCTGAGGATATTTCCTTAGTCACCTTATGCTTCAATTCAAACCAAAATGTTCCTTCTCAGATTCCCCAAAAATAGTGCTTCCAAACTACTCCATGAAAAGAATAATCTAACTCTGAGAGGAATTCACAAATCACAAAGCAGTTTCTCAGAAAGCTTCTCTCTAGCTTTTGTCTCAGGATATTTTCTTTGTCACCATAAGCTTCAATGCAATCCAAAATATCAAATTTCAGATTAAAAGAAAACAGTGTTAGCAAACTGCTCAATGAAAAGGACAGTCTAACTCTGTGAGATGAATTGACACAACACAAAGCAGTCTCTCAGAAACCTTCTTTTTGGTTTTTATCGGAGGATATTTCCTTTGTCTCCATAGACTTCAATGTGCTACAAAATATCCTATTGAAGATTCCATGAAAAAAGTGTTATCAAATTGCACAATGAAAAGAATGATGTAGCTTAGTGAGATGAATTCACACATCACAATGTAGTTTCTCAGAAAGCTTTTTTCTAGTTTTTATCTGAGGATATTTTCTTTTTCACTATAGGCTTCAATGTGCTCTGAATATCTCTTTGCAGTTTCTGCAAAAACAGTGTTAGCAAACTGATCCATGAAAACCAAGGTGGACCCTGTGAGATGATTTCCCACATCACAAAGAAGTTTCTCAGAAAGCTTCCTTTTAGTTTTTATCTGAGGATATTTCCTTTCTCACCGTAGGCTACAAGGTGATCCAAAATATCCCTTTTGAGCCTCACTTGAAACAGTGCTATCAAATTGATACATGAAAACAATCATGTAACTCTGGGAGATAAATTCACAAACCACAAAGCAGTTTCTCCGAAAGTTTCATTCTTTATTTTTCTGAGGATATTTCCCTAGTCACAATAAGTTTCAATGGGCTCTGAAATATCCCATTGCACATTCCAAGAAAACAGTGTTAGAAAACCACTCAATGAAAAGAACAGGGTAAGTGTGTGGGTTGAATTCGCACTTCACAAAGAAGTTCCTCAGAAAGAATCTTTCTACTTTTTTTCTGAGGATATTTCCTTTTTCACCATAGGCCTCAATACACTCCCAAATATCCCTTTGCAGACTCCACGAAAACAGAGTTAGGAAACCGCTGCATGAAAAAAAAAGGTGTAATTCTGTGACACGAATTCACACATCACAAAGAAATTTCTCATAAAACTTCTTTCTGATTTTTATCTGAGGATATTTCCTTTTAAACCATAGGCTTCAAAGTGCTCCCAAATATCCCTTTGCAGATTCCATGATAACAGTGTTAGCAAACTCCTCCATGAAAAAGAAATTTGTAACTCTGTGAGATTAATTCAAACATCACAAACAAGTCTCTCAGAGAATTTCTATCTATTTTTATCTGAGGATATTTCCTTTGTCACCATAGGCTTCTATGCAATCCAAAATATCCTTTCTCAGATTCCCCAAAAACAGTTCTAACAGACTTATCCATGAAAAGAATCATGTCATGGTGTGAGAAAAATTAACGCATGTCAAAGCGGTTTCTCAAAATGCTTCTTTCTAGCTTTTTTAGGAGGGTATTTCCTTTGTCACCTTAGTCTTCATTGTGTTCCAAAATATCACTTCTCAGATTCCCCAAAAACAGTGCTCCCAAAATACTCCATGAAAAGCATCGTGTACCACAGAGAGATGAATTCACAAATCACAAAGCAGTTTCTCAGAGAGCTTCATTTTAGTTTTTATCTGAGGATATTTGTTATTTCACTATCTGTGCGATGAGTTCACACATTACAAAGAACTTTCTCAGAATCTTTCTTTCTAGTTTTTATCTGAGGATATTTTCTATGTCACCAAAGGCTTCAATGCAGTCCAAAATATCCTTTCTCAGATTCCCCCAAAACAGTGCTAACAGACTGATCCTTGAAAGGAATCATGTAACTCTGTGTGATGAAGTCACCCATCACAAAGAAATTTATCTGAAAGCTTTCTTCTAGTTTTCATCTCAGGATATTTACATTTCCTCCATCGGCTTCCATGCACTTCCAAATAGCCCTTCTTAGACACCACAAAAACAGTGATGCCGGGGGCGGAGCAAGATGACTGAATAGGAACAGCTCCAGTCTCCAACTCCCAGCGTGAGCGACACAGAAGACTGGTGATTTCTGCATTTTCAACTGAGGTACTGAGTTCATCTCACTAGGGAGTGCCGGACAATCAGTGCTGGTCAGTTGCTGCAGCCCGACTAGTGAGAACTGAAGCAAGGCGAGGCATCGCCTCACCTAGGAAGTGCAAGGGGAAAGGGAATCCCTTTTCCTAGCCAGGGGAACTGAGACACACAACACCTGGAAAATCGGGTAACTCCCACCCCAATACTGCACTTTAAGCAAACAGGCACACCAGGAGATTCTATCCCACACCTGGCCGGGAGGGTCCCACGCCCACGGAGCCTCCCTCATTGCTAGCACAGCAGTCTGCGATCTCGCGGCAAGACAGCAGGGAGGCTGAGGGAGGGGCGTCCTCCATTGCTGAGGCTTAAGTAGGTAAACAAAGCCACTGGGAAGCTCGAACTGGGTGGAGCTCACAGCAGCTCAAGGAAACCTGCCTGTCTCTGTAGACTCCACCTCTGGGGGCAGGGCACAGTAAACAACAACAAAAGCAACAGAAACCTCTGCAAATGCAAAGGACTCTGTCTGACAGCTTTGAAGACAGCAGTGGATCTCCTAACATGGAGGTTGAGATCTGAGAAGGGACAGACTGCCTGCTCAACTGGGTCCCTGACCCCTGAGTAGCCTAACTGGGAGACATCCCCCACTAGGGGCAGTCTGACACCCCACACCTCACAGGGTGGAGTACACCCTTGAGAGGAAGCTTCCAAAGCAAGAATCAGACAGGTACACTCGCTGTTCAGCAATATTCTATCTTCTGCAGCCTCTGCTGCTGACACCCAGGC
>NW_022162247.1:0-6985 GCF_008728515.1 Papio anubis | reverse complement strand
CGGTGGCTCACGCATGTAATCCTAGCACTTTGGTAGGCCGAGGAGGGTGGCTCATGAGGTCAGGAGATCGAGACCATCCTGGCTAACACGGTTAAACCCCGTCTCTACTGAAAATACAAAAAATTAGCTGGGCGTGGTGGCGGGCGCCTGTAGTCCCAGTTACTCAGGAGGCTGAGGCAGGAGAATGATGTGAACCCGGGAGGCAGAGCTTGCAGTGAGCCGAGACTGCGCCACTGTACTCCAGCCTGGGCGACAGAGCAAGACTCCGTTTCAAAAGAAAATAATAATAATAATAATAATAATAATAATAAAAAACCTGGCCAGGTGCGGTGGTTCACGCCTATAATCCCAGCACTTTGAGAGACCAAGGTGAGTGGATCACCTGAGGTCAGGAGTTCGATACCAGCCTGGCCAATACGGCGAAACCCCGTCTCCACTAAAAATACCAAAACTTAGCCAGGCATGGTGGTGCACACCTGTAAACTCAGCTACTCAGGAAGCTGAGACAGGAGAATTGCTTGAACCTGGGAGGCGGAGGTTGCAGTGAGCCTAGATCACGCCACTGCACTCCAGCCTGGACAACAAGAGTGAAACTCCATCTCAAAAAACAACATATATATATATATACGTATGTGTATAGACAGCGACTTGACAGTGATAGATAGAAATAAAAACAGCTGCATCCAGAAAATCAGATTAAATTGTAGCTTTGTCCTTCAAATTTTAATGGTTGCAGATGTGATAAAATTTAATCACTTGTGAATCTAGGTGACAAATAATGCTGTTCATTACATTATATTTCCAATTTTTCTATTTGTTGGCTTAAATTTTTTTTTTTTCGAGATAGAATTTCGTTCTTCCCCCAGGCTGGACTGCAATGGCACGACCTCAGCTCACTGCAACCTCCACCTCCCAGTTCAAGTGATTCTCCTGCCTCAGGCTCCCGAGTAGCTGGGATTACAGGTGTGCACCACCACACCCCGCTAATTTTTGTATTTTTAGTAGAGACGGAGTTTCACCATGTTGGTCAGGCTGGTCTTGAACTCCTGACCTCAGGTGCTCCACCCGCCTCGGTCTCCCAAAGTGCCAGAATTACAGGCAAGAGCCATTGCACCTGGCCTGGCTTAAAATTTTTCAAAGGAAAAACATAAAAGAGAATTACAGTGTAACAACTTGAAACTATATCAGCGGCCGGGCGCGGTGGCTCAAGCCTGTAATCCCAGCACTTTGGGAGGCCGAGATGGGCGGATCACGAGGTCAGGAGATCGAGACCATCCTGGCTAACACGGTGAAACCCCGTCTCTACTAAGAAATACAAAAAATAGCCGGGCGAGGTGGCAGCGCCTGTAGTCCCAGCTACTCGGGAGGCTGAGGCCGGAGAATGGCGTGAACCCGGGAGGCGGAGCTTGCAGTGAGCTGAGATCCGGCCACTGCACTCCAGCCTGGGCGACAGCGCAAGACTCCGTCTCAAAAAAAAAAAAAAAAAAAATAAATAAATAAATAAATAAATTTCACCTCATCTTTACCCGCTCCCAAGCCCTGTAAAACTGTTTTCCTTTGTGCTTAGTGGGATACTCCTCGGTTTCTCCAGTGTGCTGTCTTATTACAAGGGGACAAGAAACCTGACTTCATCATACCATGGGTTTGTCCCTTAGTGGTCTTGGCTGATCGGGCTAGGACAGCCTGAAATACTGGTGTCCTCCAGGTCTGCGACAGGCCCTCTCTTCACTCTGCACTCTTTTTTGGGATGACCTCATTCACTTCCAACCATATGCTTATAGCCCCCAAACCTCCAGCTCAGGCCTTCCTCCTGCCTCTAGGACATCTCCCTCTGGTCGACTCACAAGTTCCTTAAACTTGGTGTGTTCAAAACTGACTTTTTTTTTTTTTTTTTTTTTTTTTGCTGACTCTTTGGTTGGAGGGCAGCTACTCCTCACTGGACCAGGTTCCTCTTCACCCACTGCCCACAAACTGTGTCACATTGAATCGACTGTTTTTCACATAGATCAATATCCTAAAACCTTAGAAAGCTGGGAGGATTTTAGGGTGGGGTAAGGTAGAAACTGGGCCTGATTTGCTCCGCCCCTAATCCCTGTCTCTTGACAAGGGGTTGGGCCTCAAGGTGGAGGCTGCAGAGGAGGTCCCGCCTTTCTACCCCTTCTCCTGAGCTGAGCTCTCATGGTCTCCTACCTTGAAGACCTTCTAGTCAGTTTCCCCACCCCCTCCAGTCTCAATCCCTTCTTGTGTCTTGGGAATTTCACAGCCATCTCTCTTCCCAGATCCTGGTGGCTTTCTCCTGGGGTCAGCTGAGATCTCTGCAGAGGGGCAGGCTGTGGCCTGTCTGCGCTGGGAGCGGGAGTACTGTGACAGGAAGCTTCCCTGTGGCTGTGCCTGGTTTTCCTTCTAACACTTTTGAAACGAAACACATTTCAATAAAGGGTCTAACTTCTTTGTGAGGTGATCCTCTTGCCACTTCATCCCAATCCACCTCTGCCACGTCTCATACCAAAGAAATTTGTATTCCTTTTATTCACGTAACTTTGACCCGGTTTCTTTTAAAATATTATGGGGTCATCCTCCTCTCTCTTGCCCTTTTTTTATTTTGAAATGGAGTTTTGCTCTGTCACCCATGCAGATGCAGTGGCACGATCTGGGCTCACTGTAACCCCAGCCTCCCAGGTACAAGTGATTCTCCTGCCTCAGCCTCACGAGTAGCTGGGATTACAGGCATGCACCGCCATGCCTGGCTAATTTTTTGTATTTTTAGTAGAGACAGGGTTTCACCATGTTGACCCAGCTGGTCTTGAACTCCTGACCTCAAATGATCCACCTGCCTTGGCCTCCCAAAGTACTGGGATTACAGGCATGAACCATTGCGCCTGGCCTCTCTTGCCCATTTCAAAGCATTTTCCACATTAGCCAATACTGAATGATGCTTGATTCTTCTCTTGGAGGGAGGAAAGGTATAATTTCAGTTCACTCCATCCCAAACACTGTTTTCCCTTTAAGGTGTCAACCTAAATAATAGAGAGGCTCTTTAAAAGAAAATGACGTTTATTTGGGAATAGAACATCACAATGGGAATACACATGCCATAGAAACCAGTGCGTATTCAGGGAGGTAAAGGAAGACAAATGTTTTCAAAGGGAAAAAATGAGGAGGACTATATAATTGTTTTGAAATAATTATGCTTGGCTACAGAGATCAAGTAACACCAGTCTGGGGTTGGCCAGGCAGTTGCTGGGCAGATTTCCTCACAGAAGTTTTTTTTTTGTTTTTTTTTTTTTTTTTTGGTGGAAGGTTGCAGTGGCTTTTGTACCAGGTTGTGGTTTTTATAGTCGTTTGTGATTGTTTTTCTTTTCTTTTTTTTTTTTTTTTTTTGAGACAGAGGCTGGCTCTGTCACCCAGGCTAGAGTACAGTGGTGCGATCTCAGTTCACTGCAACCTCCACCTCCAGGGTTCAAGCGATTCTCCTGCATCAGCCTCCTGAGTAGCTGGTATTACAGGCGTGTGTGACCACGCCTGGCTAATTTTTGTATTTTTGGTGGAGACAGGGTTTCGCCATATTGGCCAGGCTTGTTTCGAACTCCTGACCTCAAATGATCCTCCTGTCTTGGCCTCCCAAAGTGCTGGGATAACAGGTGTGAGCCACTGTGCCCGACCTGTGATTATTTTTCTTTTTCTCTTTTTTTTTTGAGATGGAGTTTTGCTCTTGTTGCCCAGGCGGGAGTGTAATGGCACGATCGGCTCACTTGGGTTCAAGTGATTCTCCTGCCTCAGCCTCCCAAGTAGCTGGGACTACAGGTGTGTGGCACTACACCTGGCTAATTTTTTTGTATTTTTAGTAGATACAGGGTTTCACCATTTTGGCCAGGCTAATCTCGAACTCCTGACCTCAAGTGATCCACCTGCCTCAGCCTCCCAAAGTGCTAGGATTACAGGCGTGAGCCACCGCGCCTGGCCTGTGATTGCTTTTCTTAGGAGGCATACAAGCATGACAATTCTCTCTTCATATCCTTCCCTGACTGTAGTTGTCAGGGATTTTTTAAAGTTAATTAATTAATTAAGCTGCTAAGTTCCAGGTAATTTGTGTTAAAATAAATTATTAAAATTAATTGATTAATTATTTTTTTGGAGATAGGGTCTCACTCTGTTGCCCAGGCTGGAGTGCAGTGGCACGATCTTGGCTCACTGCAACCTCTACTGCCTGGGCTCAAGTGATCCTCCTCCTTAGCCTCCTGAGCAGCTGGGACTACAGGTGTGCGCCACCATGCCTGGCTAATTTTACAATTTTTTGTAGAGACAGGGTCTTGCCATATTGCCCAGGCTTGTCTTGAACTCCTGGGCTCAAGTAATCCTCCCACCTCGGCCTCCTAAACTGCTGGGACTGCAAGTGTGAGCCACCACACCCAGCCTTGTTTTTTTTTTTTTTTTTTTTTAAATATTCGTGTTTCTGTTTTTTTGTTGTTTTTGTTGGTTTTTTTTTTGAGACGGAGTCTTGCTCTGTCGCCCAGGTTGGAGTGCCGTGGTGCGATCTCCGCTCACTGCAAGCTCTGCCTCCCGGGTTCACGCCATTCTCCTGCCTCAGCCTCCCGTGTAGCTGGGACTACAGGCGCCTGCCACCATGCCCCACTAATTTTTTTTTTTTTTTTTGTATTTTTAGTAGAGAAGGGGTTTCACCGTGTTAGCCAGGATAGTCTAGATCTCCTGACCTTGTGATTCGCCCGCCTCAGCTTCCCAAAGTGCTGGGATTACAGGCGTGAACCACCGCGCCCGGCGTTGTTTTTTGTTTTTTTTTTCGAGACAGGGTTTCCCTCTGTTGCCCAGGCTGGAGTGCAGTGGCGTGATCAGGGCTCACTGCAGCCTCAACCTCCTCCTGGGCTCAAGTGATCTGCCCACCTCAGCCTCCCAAAGTGCTGGGATTACAGGTGTGACCCACTGCTCTGGGTCATGTGACTCCATTTTGATTCTGGCGACTTTCATAAAATAATAGTGAATAGTAACGCATGTGGTATGCACACAACGTCAGGGAGTGCTGAGACCCCGTTAGCAACTGCTATCTGAATGTTGGTATCACCCCAAAATCCATACCCAGTGTGGAATCTGATACCCAATGTGATAGTATTCAGATGTGGGGTTTGAGGGAGTGATTAAATCATGAGGGCTCCACCCTCATGAATGGAATGAGTGCCCTTATAAAAGAGGCTCGAGGGAGCTTCCCAGGCCTCTTCTACCATGTGGGAATGGAGAGAGAAAGCATCGTCTTTGAAGCAGAGAGCAGCCCTCACCAGACACCGAATCTGTTGGTGTCTTGATCTTGGACTTCCCAGCCTCCAGAAATGTGAGCAATAAATTTCTCTTGTTTATAAATTACCCACTCTAGGGTGTTTCATTATAGTAGCCCCAAAAGACTAAGACAGCGGCCGGGCGCGGTGGCTCACGCCTGTAATCCGAGCACTTTGGGAGGCCGAGGCAGGCAGATCACAAGGTCAGGAGATCGAGACCATCCTGGCTAACATGGTGAAACCCCGTCTCTGCTAAAAATACAAAAAATTAGCCAGGCATGGTGGTGGGCACCTGTAGTCCCAGCTACTTGGGAGGCTGGGGCAGGAGAATGGCATGAACCCGGGAGGCGGAGCTTGCAGTGAGCCAAGATGGCGCCACTGTACTCCAGCCTGGGCAACAGAGCAAGACTCCGTCTCAAAAAAAAAAAAAAAAAGACTAACACAGCTACAGCTGAACCCACTTTCCCCATACCATGGATGTTTTTTAACCATTTCAGACTTTTAAACTGTTTATTTTTTAACCTTTAGTAGAGATGGGTTTTTGCCATGTTGCCCAGGCTTGTCTCGAACTCCTGGGCTCAAGTGATCCTCCTGCCTCAGCCTCCCAACACTTTGGTTACAGGCATGAGCCACCACACCTGGCCTGTTTAGTTTTTAATTCTATTAATATATTAGTTAATTATCATCTTTAGTTGGGCTATTGGTTATGGACATAAATAACTAATTTAAAAGAAGCATAAAAATAAACCTGCAAATTTGCCTCAAGATGATTGTTATCAGATTCTTGCATTTATCTGCTCAAAACTCATATCCAGATGTCACTAAGGCTGCAATTCCACGGCTGGAAGGAAAAAGTAATAGACACGATGATCATATCTCATTTGGTTTTTCATGTACCGAGAAAAAAACCAACCTACCCCTAAAGGTGTCATTTATGAAAACTGTTTGCAAACAGCCATCCGAACGTTTAATCTCATCATTTATAATAGAAACAGAATACGGCCGGTTGAGGTGGTTCACGCTTGTAATCCCGGTGGTTTGGGAGGCCAAGGTGGGCAGATTGCTTGAGTCCAGGAATTTGAGACCAATCTGGACAATATGGCAAAAACCTTTCTCTACAAAAAAATCAAAAAACAAACAAAAAATCTTAGCAGGGTGTGGTGGCACATGCCTGCCTGTGGTCCTAGCTACATGGGAGGCTGAAATGGGAGGATTGCTTGAGCCTGGGAGGTGGAGGTTGCAGTGAGCAAAGATCATACTACTGCACTCCCGTCTGGGCAACAGAGCAAGGCCCTGTCTCTAAATAAATAAATAAAAAGCTTGGTGTGGTGGTGTGCCCCTGCAGAACCAGCTACTTGGAAGACTGAGGCAGGAGGATCACTAGAGTCTGGGAGGTCAAGGCTACAGTGAGCTATGAGCGCACCACTGCACTCGATCCTGGGTGACAGAGAGACCCTGTCTCAATTAAAAAAGAAAAAGAAGGCCTGGCACAGTGGCTCACGCCTGTAATCCCAGCACTTTGGGAGGCCAAGGCAGGTGGATCACAAGGTCAGGAGATCGAGACCATCCTGGCCAACATGGTGAAACCCTGTCTCTACTAAAAAATACAAAAATTAGCTGGGCGTGGTAGTGCACGCCTGTAATCCCAGCTACTTGGGAGGTTGAGGCAGGAGAATTGCTTGAACCTGGGAGGCAAAGGT
>NW_022162246.1:0-6988 GCF_008728515.1 Papio anubis | reverse complement strand
CTTGTTCAACAGTTTTCTAAGCATTCTTTAGATAAGAATTTTATGGGTATTCTTTATTGCATTAGGCTTAAATTTAATGCATCTTAAGGTTTTATTGCAAAGTCTTGCCTTGTTTCCTTTTTAAGATGATACAATTTATAACATGCAAGTTTGCTGTCTGTCCCCTCCCTTTATGTACATATAAGATGAGCAAACATGTGACCATGAAACAGATGGTCCTAGAATTGGTTCAGAGGTTGTGAGTGCAGTAACCCAAGAGTGTCTTATCTGAAATACCACCAGGAATGCCTGGACACAGTAGACAAAGGTGGTTCAACCGGACGCATTAGGACACATGCTTCCAAAAACAAAGTAGCTGAAGAGAAACCAGAATAACAGATTATCAGAGCCAGAGGAACATTTGGAGGTAATTCAGTACCTCCTCATTTTCAACCTACAGGGGAGATAGTGGAACAGAAGCAGGGATGGGCCTGCCTGCTGTGCCCACAATTCATTGGAGATTGTTGTGGTGAAGAATTTCATTTATGATGAAGGAGAAATAAACCCCCATCAGCTTAAATTCAGGCAGGTTTATTGAAAAGGTGAAGAAGCATCTTGCAGAAGCAAAGCATGGCTGAGGCTTGTGGGCTCTGTCTGGGTAAATGAGCAGCCGACAGTGGCTGATGCTGCCCCTGACTCTGGGGCCATGTGGTCTTCTATTCTCTTGCATCTTCCCTCAGCCTGGCAGTCTCTGTATACTCTGTATACAAAGCTGTTCATAACAGCATTATTCATAATAGTTAAAAAGTGGAAACATCTTAAACCACCATCAGTTGATGAATAAACAAAATGTGGTATAACCATATAGTGGAATATTATTTGGCCATAAAAAGGTTGAAGTACTGATGCAGGCTAAAAAGGATGAAACTTGAGAACAGTATGCTGAGAAGCAGATGTAAAATGCCACACTTTGTTATTCCATATAGAGGAAGTGCCCAGAATAAGTACATCTGTGTATAGAGAAAGTAGATTAGTGGTTGTCAGAGACAGCAAGAAGCGGGGAATTGGAGAGTGACTGCCCGTAGATACAGGCATGCTTTTTGGCATTATGAAAATATTCTGGAATTAGGTAGTGGTGATGGTTGCAAAACTTTTGGAATATGGTAAAAGACACTGAAATGTATGCTTAAAAATGGTGAATTTTGTGATATATGAATTATACTGTAGAAATAATAATACTAATAACAACAGTAATAAAGCAAGGTGTCTTTCCACATCTCCATGTCTTGTATTTTCATTAAAAAAAAAAACATTTCAGGGCCAGGCTCAGGGGCTCACTTCTGTAATCCCAGCACTTTTGGAGGCCTAGGTGAGAGGATCGGTTGAGGCTAGAATTTCAAAACCAGTCTGAGCAACAAAGCAAGACCTTGTCTCTAGGAAAAATAAAAAATTAGCCAGAAATAGTGATGTGTGTCTACAGTTCCAATTACTTGGAAAGCTGAGGCAGGAGGATCGCTTGAGCCCAGGGAGTTCATATTGCAGGATCTGTAATCACCACTGCACTCCAGCCTGTACAGAACAAGACTCTGTCTCAAAAAAAAAAAAAAAAATCTCACTTTAATAGTAAGTGGCCAGAATACGATGCTGGCAGCATGTTGTGAGGAAATGTATTAGATGAAAGAAGTTAAATTCCAGTTTTCCTTTTTTCAGAAATGAGGTATAGGGGAGAGAAACACATACTTGGAAAGAACTGACCCAGCCGAATTGGAAAATGTGGGAAGGGGATGGGAAGAGGCTGCTGCACCTGAGATCTGGCTCCAGGACTTACAGCAAGGGGAACTTGGGCAAGTTACAGACTCTCTGTGCCTCAGTTTCTTCATCAGCAAAACAGAAGGAATCATCCCATAAACTGTAAGGTCGATGCTATCAGCGGGTCCCCAGATTGACTGCGCATCTGAGTCATGTTAACAAACACATTCCAGGCCCCACCTGAGCCTTCTGAATCAGAATCCTCACAAGGAGGACAATGAACTTGTATTTGCACTGATTTCCTTTTCCCAGTGCTCACCACCACCCCGGGCGTAGCTGCATCACATCATTCCAGAGCCAAAACACAACAGCAGAACAAGAATATTTTCAATGCAGTCTCTAAAGCAGAGCAGAAACTGTTGGGGAACCTAGAAGTAAAGGAGATCTGGCTTGCTGAACTCCATTCAAACTTTATTTTGAGTACAGCAGAGACAGGAGCCCTTCGGGACACATGCCTGGAGGCAGCAGTCCAACTTTGGAACAGTGGAAGCCCTAGTTTCAAATTCAAGCATGCTTTGAGTAGAAATTAAGTTTACCTCTTTAGCACAGCAACATGGCCAATCTTTCCTAAGCTGCCCAGCTTACAAAAAAAGGAATCGTCCTGCTAAGAATTCAAACTTCAGCAGTCATGGGTAAGTAAGGAAGTCTTATAAATCTATTCTAGCCACCTAACAAGAAACCAGAAATTTAGCAAGTTCTTTCACTTTCAGGACAGTTGTGTTCACTAGATCAGAGGCATTGAGACAAGAACAACAGACTCTAAAAAGGAAAGTGTTCCTACTTTAGGGACACTGGAACATTAGGGAAGTGGGAACACAGCTGCCTGCTCTACAGTGTGGGTTGCCTTTGTGTCTGGAATGTGTCTGATGTCCTGATCCCTGTGCCCATTTCAGGAGCCTTGGGAGGAGCCTGAATCACTGATGGAATTAGACAGTGCGTGGAGATGGCTCAGCAGGACGAGGGTAACTGCAGGGCAAGTCTAGGTCATACTGAGAGACAATGAGTGGCGCTGATGGGGACATACAAAGATAAAATCAAAAGTTTGTGCTTCATCTTCAAAAACTCAAACTAATAACAAACTTGGCCTTATGAGAAATATTAAGTATTTTTCTATTTACATGAGAATTTAATCTCAAAACAAAATCAGAAAAAATATTAAGTCCAGGACATGAAACCTAAACCATTGCTCATATTTATTCTTTCTAAATAGAGCAAAGTGTAAAATCTTCTCCATAAAACATACATTGTGGTTATAAAAAGGCAAATGTCTTAGAATCATTGGTATTCCTTAGAAGAGTGAATTAAACACAGCCAAGGGAAGACCCAAGTCTCATACTTCTCTTGCATATTCCAAAAGTTCCAGGGAAATTCCAGGTGATAGAGGTTATTTCCTCAAAATTGTTAAAGCAAGGTTGCAGACACTTGGGAATTTTGGTCCCATAATTTGTAGGAGGACACACCTCTGTCCTGGAAAATAATGAATGAATTCTCTTCCTCAGATCATTCTGCTCATTCTTCCAGCATCACAAAACCAAAAATGGAAATATGGCCAAATACATGGTTTGCTATCCCTCTTCTTCTGTAAGGTTTTACCCATACTTATGGATAATAGCTTTTACCTAAGGATTATGATGAAGATAATAATGTCCAAATATGAGCACAGTTTTGAACAAAATGCCTTTTATGAATTGGTCAATGAATAATTACTAAATAATTTTATGAATATTTACTGAATTATATTGATCATATGAACAATTACTGAATAATTATTGTGATTGCTTGCAGTGCTCAAAACTCATCCCTTTGTGACCTCATGTAAGCCATGTAACTTTGTGAACCTGCAGTTTTATCATTTAGAAACTTGAGAGATTTTCATTCTAACACAGAATGTCAGGTCTCCCAGACCCCAGAAAATACAGTGACTTAAAGCCTTTCATACCTCTCAAAGCAATATTCTTACAGTGTCATTAGAGGACGGTGTGGGCTGCAGAGACGGATACTTTCAAATGGGATTGATCCAGTTCTCCTTCCTTCACTTCCACATGAATGCTGGGCAGCCCAGGGTCACACCCACTACACCCTCAACTCAGGCAAGTCCACCAGCCAATCTTAGGAGACCCGGGCTACAACACAGTCTCCCAAGTTCCAGACTCACAAACCTAGGGTGGGAATGAAAGCTGAGAAAGTGAGGGAGGTGGTTCAGGGGTCACTCTTTCCTACTGTTCCCCACCTCAAACTCACCTTTCATTGCACAGCAACACTGGGAGGGATCACCCATCAGCCCTGACCAGAACCTTGATCTTGCCATGTTCTGTTAGTGGAATGCAACCAAAAATCAATGGTGTTAGTCCAACTCAACAAAATATACATCAAACCATATTCCACAAGAACTGCTCATGGCCCTGTTTTTTCAGTATATGGGAAAACAAAATGGAAACAACAAAATAGCCTCAGGTTTACAAAAATTCCCAAGATAGATGGTCACACATGTTTTCAGGAGACCTCTATATAAATGATTTTGATCACTTGATACCTTGAAAAGAGGTCTTGTGGCACTAGAATGACATCCATTAGTGATAAGTATAAAATGTAGTGCTCAGTGACATTAAAAAACTAATCAACCCACATAGAGGAAGAGCTTTGGATGTAGGGATGCCAAACTGGTCTAGAGTGTAATGAAAGCCCAAGATGGTGCCCCACTGAGAAAAGAAATCAACATAAGAATGGGATGCAGCAAGAAGAATACTGAGACAGGAAAGAAAACATTTTTAAAAATGAATTATTCATTCACTTTCTAGTGGATACAGAAAAAACTGCAGAAGACCTAGAGGATATCAGGGCAGGCTAAAAGTCTGATATCTTATACCTGTGGAAAACCCTTAAAATCTGCTTTAACTTAGAGCAGGTGGGGTGACTTCATGACTACCATTAAGAAAATATAATGAGCCGGGCGCTGGCTATGAGCTACGCTGCGGCTCAAGCCTGTAATCCCAGCATCTCTTTGAGGCCGAGGACGGGCTAATCACGAGGTCAGGAGATCGAGACCATCCTGGCTAACACGGTGAAACCCCGTCTCTACTAAAAATACAAAAAAACTAGCCGGGCGGCGTGGTGGGCGCCTGTAGTCCCAGCTACTCGGGAGGCTGAGGCAGGAGAATGGCGTGAACCCGGAGGCAGAGCTTGGTGAGCTGAGATCCGGCCATTGCACTCCAGCCTGGGCGATAGAGCGAGACTCCGCCTCAAAAAAAAAAAAAAAAAAGAGAAGAGAATGACGGTTTGGCTAGGCGCCGTGGCTCACGCTCGTAATCCCAGCACTTTGGGGAGGCCGAAAGGGCGGATCCCAGGTCAGAGATCGGTGACCATCCTGGCTAACACGGTGAAACTCTGTCTCTACTAAAAATGCAAAAATTAGCCGGGCGCAGGTGGCGTGGCGCCTGTAGTCCCAGCTACTCGAGGCTGTGGCAGGAGAATGGCGAACCGGGAGGCGGAGCTTGCAGTGAGCCGAGATCAGCCACTGCACTCCAGCCTTGGCGACTAAGCGAGACTCTTATCCTAAAAAAAAAAAAAAAAAAAGAAAATATAATCTGTTGGGAAACTGTTTCTGCCTTGATGATTTTGTACAGACAAGAGCTAAACAGTGAGGAATATGCTTAGATGTATTGGCAAAGAGATGGGTCTGTGCCATTGTTACAAGGGTACACGAATACTGAGAGTGAATGCTGAAGGAATGACCCACATTGGTGGGAACCCTCAGGTGAGACCAGGGTTCCTGTGTTTCAGCAAAGCCTGGGCAATTGGAATGCAGGGCTCCTAAGATTCCACGACACCCCCACCTTCTAATTCTGTTATTGCAACTGCAGACGGTTACCTGGCACGCTGGCGACAATCTTCCTCACTCTTGTCAAACTCTGAGTCACTGGCAGTGCCTGCAGCTCTGAGCTCAGGCACCTCGAACTTTATTTTTGTGGTTAAGGATCCTAAAGTGTTGGGAGTGATCACGTTTTTCTCAACAGTAAGTTAAGAATTTCAGTTACTGACATCCCTCAGTCCTGACTAAACCTATTTGATTTCACCAATTTTTAACCCATCACGTGTTGGCGTTTCTTCTCCCCAGTCTCTAGGCTCACCATCATGAAAGTGATGAATGACATCCTATCTTCTCTTTGAGGAACTAAATGCTCTCTCCATCAAAAATAATTTCTTCCTTCCTGTACTTGTAAGAAAACAGAAATGGGTATTTTAACATTTTGTTAAGGTTGGAAGACAGAGGTACCAAAGTATTTAGTAACTTTCCATGTTTGCAGTCAGATGGGGGTGGGACTGGAGTTCAAATCCCAGTTGTTGATTTTCTGACACAGGCAGAGAAGGACCTGTTTTCTCCAAGAGTCTCAATCATGTTTTCAAGAATCCTCTCTGTACTATATAAGATCCTGCAGACAAATAACATCTAGTCTGTTGTTCTAAATGTCTGGGACTAGTGAACTTTTATTCAGTTCAAGCTTCTGTTGAGGCCCAATGGGTAAAGCTCTGTTCTAGTGACCCTGACGGAAAGTTGGTGATAGTACCCAGTACCCGCTCTGAGGAGCTTCAAGAGGCATTTGTTCCTAATAGAACCTGTGGTATCTGTAAGTGATGGCATCAAGAGCAGGGAGTAGGGGCTGTGCACGGTGGCTCACTCCTGTAATCCCAGCACTTTGAGAGGCTGAGGTGGGCAAATCATGAGGTCAGGAGTTTGAGACTAGCCTGGGCAACATGGAGAAACCGCGTCTCCACTAAAAATACAAAAATTAACTGGGCGTGGTGGCAGGCACCTGTAATCCCAGCTACTCGGGAGTCTGAGGTAGGAGAATCTTTTGAACCCAGGAGGCAGAGGTTGCAGTGAGCCAAGATCGTGCCATTGCACTCCAGCCCCTGGGCGACAGGGGAAGATTCGTCAAAAAATAAATAAATAAAAAAGCAGAGAGTACCCTGGTGAGAGGAAGTCCTGCTTCCTGGGGCACAGGCTCTTGTTCCTAAAGAGGAAGAAAGATCGCACCCGACAATGTGTGGAAGTAGCAGTGCAGTGGGCAGAGCAGGGACCTGGGCCTGTATCCTGGACTCCATCCAAGTTGCTTGTCTTGTCTGTCCCTCAGTTTCCTCATCTGTTCATAGGGTACTACAATAATACCTACCTCTGTAAATTGCTGCAGTGAATTACATG
>NW_022162245.1:0-6990 GCF_008728515.1 Papio anubis | reverse complement strand
GGCGTCAGTTGATCTTATTTGTGGTGGTGCTTATGGTGGGTTTTCCTTAAGGAATGTAGACTTTATTAGCTTTGGCAAGGGAATCCTGAGAGATAAATTGGAAGAATGTTTCAGGAAATTCTGGAACCTGCAGTGAATCTGGAATCTGTATGAAATTGAGACTTGGATTCTCACGATTTCCTAATGCTACCCCGAAACCCAGTAGTTGAGACAGTCGTAGAGCTTCAGTTGTGCTGCCCCGGTTCCCCATTTTAAAAGGAACACGTTGCTTTCATCTAGAATGTTCTGAGCTCTGAGTGCTGCCGGCAGAGTGACCAGCTCTCTGCATCAGAGGGGAAGTCAGGGCTGCGCTCACGGCGTCGCGGCAGCTGGGAGCTGACCCTGGACCTCAGGCACGTGTGATGCTGACCATTTTCTGTAAACTCCAAGGGTGTAGTGGTCTCCTTGGTCCTTTACAGTTTTCTGAAGCTTTTGATGTGTCTGCACTCTATAGATTTTTCAGAAGTAGACAGCATTTTCCCACACCCTTGGGCTGAGTTTCGTCAGAGGCTGGTGTATGGGAAGCACCACACCCACATTCTGACAGGGAAGACGCTGGTGCCCAACTGAGGTCAGAGTGGAAATTTGTTCTTCCTTCCCTCCAGTCTGGTCCAGCTGCTCCCTGCTTGGCCAGAAGAAAATCATGCTTATCCAAGTCGTAGGCAAACCCCCGAAGTCAAACATTTGTCTTTTTTCTTTAATATGCCCATTTAGTTTATATGCGATGATAAATAGAGAAATGTCTTTTAGGGGAAAATTAATTTCCTTAATTACAGAGAACTTTTTGGATAAAAACTGCAATCAGGAGGCTATTTTGTAATAAGATCTAGTTAAATACTACAGTGGAAAGCTTCCTTATATTTGATCTTAAACTTGGGCCCTGTGTGCATGTCCGCACGCTCGTGCTCATGACGCCAGGCGCAGATGTGAGCTACAGGCACAGTACATACTTTCTGGTTGCTTTTTTGAAAGTCTTATTGCTTGGCCCCTCCGACTCAAATGTTGAGTTATGTTGATTCTGTTCAGAATGTTCATCCCTCCGTCTAGGGTCCAGTCGTCTTTCAGGGAGGAACCGTCTTCCTCATCTCTGTCTCCTACAGTATTGTATGTTTAATAGTCAAATATTTATAGGTTACATGGGTGACTGATCTGTTCATTAGGAGGAAAACAATGCCAATTTTCACATCATTGTAATGGACTTGTTAAATGATTGTTAGTATAATGAAGTTTCCAAGGCAAAAGAGGCTTTGCAGATGTGAGTGCTTGGACGGTGAGATAGGGGAGGACCCTGGGTTGTCAGGTGGATGCAGTGTTTTTTCACATGTGCTTGATGGGGAGGGAGTACGAGGGTCTGCCTCAGGAGGAGGAACCTGAGGACGAGATAGAGGCAGAAGGGCTGTGGGGCTGAGGGAGTGTGGGGCAGGGGCGGGAGGGTGCAGGGCCGAGGCGGGGCAGTGAGAAGTAGGAGAGGTGTGGGGCTGTGGAGTCAGAAGCTGCATGGTGGGGCGTCTATGGTGGGAGACTCGAGGCGGGAATACAGGCTACTGACCCCTTGACTTCAGCCTGGGACTCCTGTTCCCTGGAGGCTGAGAGGAGGTTTGTTGTGGCAATTTGTTGCAGCAACAAAGAGCCGGGGCCATTTTATCTGTTCGTCCTCAAACCTTTGAAAGAAGTAACCCTGTTGCTTATTGGCCTTTTGTGCCCTAAATTCTAATGAGATGGTTTTCTAGGAAATGATGGACACAAGCGATGGCAGAACAAAGTTGGACAGAAGCAGTGTCTTACCTGTGGTTGTGTAGTTGGGTCTGTGAAGTTAGATTTCGGTCAGAGAGTGTAATGGTCTTGTTCATGCGTACCTGGAATTACTTGTTCAGAACTCACAGAGTGGTCTTTAACACAGTTAGGATTAAAACTCCAAGCACATCAGGGCCAGAGTTCCTGAGTCAGTGTTAGGCGACCTTGGAATAAGAGTTGGCATGTAGAATCTGCCCACTTGTATGAAGCAGCAAAATCTTTTTTTTTTTATTTTTTGAGATGGAGTCTCGTTCTGTCACCTAGACTGGAGTACAGTGGCAAGGCCTTGGCTCACTGCAACCTCCACTGCCTGTGCTCAAGTGATTCTCCTGCTTCAGCCTCCAAATTGCATGATTTATTTTCCTGTTTTATATACTTAGTATGTGACAACTCTGCAAACTTTATTAATACAAATGACATGCCAGAACTTAGGAGAATCTGGCATTTTCCCATGCAAATTAGTAGTGATATGGAATTCCTGGGAAGGTTTAGTTTTATAAGACATGGGGCGGATTCTTTGCCTAATTTCTGTGGAGCTAACAATTGTTAATCACCCAGCACTCTTACCTCCCCCAACAGCTCAGGTGAGGGGGGTGTTACTCCCACTGTGGTGATGAGAGGCAGGAGACTGAGGCTTAGATGAGCAGGTGACACATTACTGTCCAGCCCCACCCACCCTGTAGTTTCCTGCCATGGCTCAGCTATCTTCCTGCAAGAAAGGACAGACACCCTGGTGCTGCGTAGAATTCCTTGTGAACCCCTTTCCATCCTCCAGGGAGTTCTTGCTTTACAGTGGTGGCTCATGGGGAGTCCTCTGGCCCACTGAGAAAGTGACTCATGTTGTGACATTACTGTCTCTGTCCGACTGCTGTCGATTGGGTGATTTGTAAAGAGACATTTATTGCTCACAGCTCTGGAAGCTGGAAAGTCCAAGGTCAAGGCACCTGCAGATCTGGTGCCCCAGGGCCTGTGGCTCACAGACGGCAGCATCTCGCCGGGTCTTGCGTGGCAGCGGTCGTCTCGTCAGAACTCACGTGGTGGAGGAGCAGGAGGGCTCCTCCAGGCCTCCCAACAAGGACACCAACCCCAGTCCTGAGAGCAGGACCTCCCAAAGGCCCCACCTCTTAATGTATCCCATCGGAGATGGTTTCAGCATGAGGTTTTGGGGACATTCAGGCCAGAGCCATTGCTCTGCTGTGGTGTTAGGGCTGCATGGCATCATTACTGCAGCAGAGCCACAGCTTCTTATCTGCATTTGCTGCAGGAGGAAGACGCAGGTGCCTGTGCAAGTTGGGGTTTCGGTGCAAGAAGTGAGACCTCTGGGAATCTTAGCAGGAGGAACTTAAGGGCTTTGGAAGAGAACTGACACCTTAGGACTGTAGTTTTCTTCAGACTGTAAAACCTTGGTGTGTGACAATACTGAACATTGCCTGAGCCCTGTGATCCTGTAAACAAAGTGATGGTTGCTAAGACATTCCCCTCCCACAACAGCTCTCTAATTTTACTCGCAAGAAGCCCCTCTCCCATGTGGCTTAGGCTGACTTGGTAGATGATCATTTACTGAGGACAAGGCCAGACACAGGCCTTCAAACCCCCTTTCTGCCTTATAAGTGATTAGCTAAACTGCCTGTTCCCACTAATCAATCACCTCCCACCTTGAAATGGTTCTTCGTGGGTGCAGTTGTGCCTAGGGGGTGGACTTGTACTGCTGACTGTCAGCCTTCCACAGAGGACAGTTAGGTGGGCAGGAAAGAATTTCTGCTACAGGTCTGCATTCCAGGCTGTTTCCAGAAGTGGGAATTCTGGTGCCCTGGAGTCTGGGAATGGATTTCTAGTGTCCCAGCTTCAGGTGGAGTTGAAATTGAGTGAGACAACCCACCACACCCATCTGGAGCCAGGAACTAGAGCCATTTTAAAGTGGCAGTTTCTCCATAAGATTCCCCAAAAAATGCGCTCAGCACGTTTCTTTCTTCTCTCATGCATTTGGCCATCTAAAATGGGAATGGTGGTTTTGGAAGCACATGTACTTTTAAATTTTGGAGTATTGTAAACCTTAATGTAGCCTAAAATGTTTGCCTGATTATCTGGAGATTTACTAAACCTTTGGAGTGGTAATAATGAGTTGATCTATTTTGAATCTGCTTTCTATGATGCAATGAAAGTACTCTAATTAAAACCTCTGCAGTTGGCTTCAGCACGCGACACAAAACACATTCTTCTGCTTTCTGGGTTTCTTTAACCAAACAAGGAGTAGGAGTGGTGGCTGAAGTGGCACCATTCTTGTATTAATGCCAGGCCAAATGCATATGAGAAAGAAAGAAACGTGCTGAGCGCATTTTTTGAGTAATCTTATGGAGAAACTGCCACTTTAAAAATGGCTCTAGTTCCTGGCTCCAGATGGGTGTGGTGGCTTGCCTCACTCAATTTCAACTCCACCTGAAGCTGGGACACTAGAAATCCATTCCCAGACTCCAGAGCACAAGAATTCCCACTTCTGGAAACAGCCTGGAATGCAGAACTGTAGCAGAGAATTCTTTCCTGCCCACCCTAACCGTCCTCTGTGGAAGGCAACAGTCAAAGACAAGTCCACCCCCCTAGGCGCAACTGCACCAAGAAGAACCATTTCAAGGTGGAAGGTGATTGATTAGTGGGACCAGGCAGTTAATCACTTATAAGGCAGAGATGGGAGGTTTGAAGGCCTGTGTCTGGCCTTTTCCTCGGTAAATGGTCATCTGCAAGTCAGCCTAAGCCACATGGGAAGGGGCTTCTTGCAGTAAAAGTGGGGGCGCAGTTGTGGGGAGGGGGAATGTCTTAACCACCACTGTTTTACAGGATCACAGGGCTCAGGAAATGTTCAGTATTATCACACACTAAGGTTTTTACAGTCTGAAGAAAACTGCAGTCCTAAGGTGTCAGTTCTCAAAGCCTTAAGTTCCTCCTGCTAAGATTCCCAGAGGGTCTTGACTTCTTGCACTGAACCCCAACTTGCACAGGCACCTGCGTCTTCCTCCTGCAGCAAATGCACATGAGAAGGCTGTAGCTCTGCTGCAGTAATGATGCCGTGCAGCCCTAACACCGTGGCAGAGTAATGGCTTTGGCCTGAATGTCCCCAAAACCTCATGCTGAAACCATCTCTGATGGGATACATTAAGAGGTGGGACCTTTGGGAGGTCCTGCTCTCAGGACTGGGGTTGGTGTCCTTGTTGGGAGGTGGAGGAGCCCTCCTGCTCCTCCACCATGTGAGTCCCAACGAGACGCCTGCTGCCACGCAAGACCCTGTGAGATGCTGCCGTCTGTATGCCACAGGCCCTGGGACACCAGATGTGCAGGTGCCTTGACCTTGGACTGCCTTGACCTTGGACTTTCCAGCCTCCAGAGCTGTGAGCAATAAATGTCTCTTTACAAATCACCCAATCGACAGCAGCCGGACAGAGAGACAGTAATGTTACAACATGAGTCACTTTCTCAGTGGGCCAGAGGCCTCCCCATGAGCCACCACCGTAAAGCAAGAACTCCCTGGAGGATGCAAAGGGGTTCACAAGGAATTCTACCCAGCACCAGGGTGTCTGTCCTTTCTTGTAGGAAGATAGCTGAGCCATGGCAGGAAACTACGGGGTGGGTGGGGCTAGACAGTAATGTGTCACCTGCTCATCTAAGCCTCAGTCTCCTGCCTCTCATCATGACAGCGGGGGTAACCCTCTCACCTGAGCTGTTGGGGGAGGTAAGAGTGCTGGGTGATTAACAATTGTTAGCTCCACAGAAATTAGGCAAAGAATCCGCCCCTATGTCTTATAAAACCAAACCAGCCCAGGAATTCCACATCACTACTAATTTGCATGGGAAAATGCTGGATTTTGGCATGTCATTTGTATTGATAAAGTTTGACAAGTTCATGCCATAAGTTCTGGCATGTCATTTGTATTGATAAAGTTTGCAGAGTTGTCATATACTAAGTATATAAAACAGGAAAATAAATCATGCAATTTGGAGGTTGAAGCAGGAGAATCAATTGAGTACAGGCGGCGGAGGTTGCAGTGAGCCGAGGCCGAGCCACTGTACTCCAGTCTGGGTGACAGAACGAGACTCGATCTCAAAAAAAAACAAAAAACAAAAAACAAAAAAATTGCTGCTTCATGCTAGTAAAGTGGGCAGATTCTACATGCCAACTCTTATTCAAAGGTCACCTAACACTGACTCAGGAACTCTGGCCCTGATGTGCTTGAAGTTTTAATGCTAACAGTGTTAAAGACCACTCCCTCAGGAGCTCTGAACAAGTACTCCAGGTATACACTGAACAAGACCACACACTCTCTGACCGAAATCTAACTTCACAGACCCAAACTACAGAACCACAGAAGACACTGCTTCTGTCCAACTTTGTGTTCTGCCACCGTTTGTGTCCGTTATTTCCTACAAACCATCTCATTAGAATTTAGGGCACACAAAAGGCCGATACAACAGGGTTACTTTTCAAAGGTTTGGAGGTGAAGAACAGATACAATGCATTAACTTCCTATGGCTGCTGCAACAAATTACCACAAATGCAAACCTCCTCTCAGTCCTGGAAGTCAGGAGTCCCAGGGCTGAAGTCAAGGGGTCAGTAGGTTGTGTTCCTACCTGGAGTCTCCCAATTCATAGAGGCCACCATGCAGCTTGGCTCACAGCCCCACACCCCTCTGACCACTGCCCAGGCCTCAGCCCTGCATCCCTCCATCCCCTGCCCCACCCTTGGCCCATGCCCCTCCAGCCCCTACCCCACCCCCGCCCTCAGCCCCACAGCCCTCTGGCCTCTATCTCATCCTCAGGTCTCCTCCTCTGAGGCAGACCCTCGTACTCCCTCTCATCAATGCACATGTGAGGATGCTAGACCCCACCTGGACAACCCAGGGTCCTCCCCCATCTCACTGTCCGTTACAGTCACATCTGCAAAGCCTCTTTTGCCATGGAAACTTCATTATACTAACAATCATTTAACAAGTCCATTATAATGATGTAAAAATTGGCATTGTTTTCCTCCTAATGAACAGATCAGTCACCCATGTAACCTATAAATATTTAACTATTAAATATACAATACTGTAGGGGACAAAGATGAGGAAGATGGTTCCTTCCTGAAAGATGACTGGACCCTAGATGGAGGGATGAACATTCTGAACA
>NW_022162244.1:0-6995 GCF_008728515.1 Papio anubis | reverse complement strand
AGGATTGCATGAATTTTAGAAAAATTATTCATAGGAATAA
Source organism: Papio anubis (assembly GCF_008728515.1). NCBI lineage: Eukaryota > Metazoa > Chordata > Mammalia > Primates > Cercopithecidae > Papio > Papio anubis. Next base: position 6,955 of record NW_022162244.1, on the reverse strand, counting down.
AATGAGATGCACAATGAAAGGCTCTGCAAGTGACAGTGTTTTCTAGATGACACATTGAACTATTTTGCTATTGCTTTCAGACTTCAGAGGAAAAACACGAACTTGTGCTGGGTATGCAAGTGAAGGCTGCATGGTGTGTGTGACTTCAGACTGCAAAACAATACAAGATTTCCAGTTGGACTAGCAAAAAAGTGTCATCTAGATTTTTAAAATATACAATAAAGAAGACAGCAAAGAGATGGGCATGAAGTGAACTGCTGTTTTAAGTGCAGTCACAGAGTGTGATATGTGGGGTGTGCAAGGCAGCAGGCAGTGGGTTGATGGTGGTGCTAGGATTGAGGAAGGACAGGTCACACTTCATCATGACCTGTCATCACTTTATGATTAAGATTAGCAATTTAATCCTTCAGAAAATACAGAGTCATTGATGATAGAAGAGCTATTATTTTTGGTGGCACTTGAAATAACCCTGCAGGAGAGGAAACAACAGGCGTAAAGTTGCAGAAATAGGAGACAGAGAGACAGCTCAGGAAGTTATTGAAAAATTCTGTGAGATATATTAATACCAGAAATAAAGATTCTTGTTGATTCTGACCATAAAGAATATGAGTGTATATCATAAAATGCCAATAATTATAGCATATTCTTTATCCCCTTAGACTGGTAAATAAATATAAAGAAGTTACATTTTGTTTTTCCTTAACAAACATTGAAAAAGCTTGTTTCATGATTAACTCTTAACACTCTAATGTGCTGTTACTAATATATCCAGTATTTGTTCACCCGAGTCTTACCTAGAAGGTCATTCTGGGGTATCCACTTATAGAGCCGAGTATTGAGACCTAAGGTATCTGGTTTATTCCCATCAAATCTCCACAGAACCTGTTACAGTAAAGAAAATATCTTATTCCATGAGTGGAATTCAAAACTTATAGAATGTTTAAACTGCAAAAAGAGAAAAAGAGTAGGAACGAGATCAAGGGATGTTGGTAAATCAGAACTACTCAAAGACTGATGTAAATAGGATACTCACATTTAATTTTGGTCAACTTCACATTTGTCAGAAGTTTCTATGATTGGATTACTTACAAACTTTAATAGCCTCTTTCAGTAGTTTTCCACACCAGTAAGACACTTCATCTTACCTTTTGTGGAATCTGGGCAAGGGCTGATGCAATTACATTGGCCCTTTCTTCTTTCATGTTAGTGACCACTGACCCCAGAGTAAACACCACAACACCATTTTCTCCAGAGCTCTGTACAAACTCTTCCATTTCCTGTGAAAAATAATTTGTTTCATCACAAAAGAAAACAGCACAGCAGGCACTACTGAATTAGTACAAGTTACTAAAGAGAGAAAATCAGGTATTTTGAGGAATTATTGGAGTAAATAATATTTTCTAACTGACTCAATCACTCAGGGTTTTGCAATTAGATATATAATATGAGATAGGTGGACGCTGTTAGGATATTTGTGTAACTATGTGTGTATGTGTACGTATTTGTGTGCATGTGTGTAAGGGAGAAAAGAAATGAAGCTATTACACTGTAATCAGGGGATAATGTTAAAAATATTACACACAGACTCTTCTCTTATATTACTAAAATTACTAATATAGGTTCTTGGAAAGTAGCACCCTTCAGCTTTAATTCTATATTGTTGTTCTACTAAATCACTTGTGTTGATTTCAGCTAGGTTTTCTGTAGGATTCTTTTAGTTGGAAGCCATTAGTGTTTACTTCCCTCACTATGAGCTCTGAGGATAAGCTGCTCACTGTTGGGATAATTTTATATCTACATATATGTTTCTCTACAGTGCTTTATACTTCACTTAAAGTTTGTCAGAGTTTTCCAGTAGCTTTTGAAAAACTAAAATAAATAAATATATATATATATAAAAGCTGACAGTTAAGAACCACTGACATTCTGGAGTCGGGTATTGTAATTTAAAATTTCTGTGAATAAGTCCAGGAGTCTTATTTATAATACAGAATTTTACACTATACAGTTACATAGTTGAATGATCATATTTTCAGGTTATTGTTTAGGTGGAGCACCTATTGACCTGAAATCACACTGTTAACTTGATTTGCTATTTATAATTGCATGTGAGGAACTCTCATCATCACTTTGTTGTGTCTCAGAGACAGTACTTGCATCAGAATAGAAGAGGCCACCAGGCCTTTCTGCAGGGGAGATCTTGTCTCTCTTTTGAGTAGCTCACTCACACCACATCACACTCCTTATGAAGATGTGCTTGGCTACAATCGATTGAGAATTATTCTGACTTGTGTTCTCCAATGTAAGCCAATATTTAAACTTAAATACTTTCGGATTTAATCATTGTGGTAAAAGTTTTTCTAATGGTTTTTAACAAAACAAAGAAAAAAAGTCCAAATGTTAACTGTGCAGACCATATATAACAGAGTGTTTTTTAAAATATGATTTTTAATCTTGACGTAAGAGTCATTGCACTGCTCTTCCAGGTAATACTTGGGGCATCTAGGTATTGTGTGTGATTGCAGTTGACTGTAGCCATATTTACTGTAACTGGTGTTCAGTGTTTCACCTCACTAGCTTGATGCCAAGAGCCCTGTTTATCCATGCAGTGTTGAAGGAACCTAACCTCTGTTTACAGATTCATCACTGATATGGACTGGTTGTTTCTTCTTCTGTGATAATGTAATAAAAATAATATAAGATTAATGTCAAGAATTTTTAAAAAGCATGAAAAACTTTTTAAATAAAATTTTTCTAAAATTTTTATGTTGTGATATCATTTATCTAAAACATATTTTTTCATCATGGCTTTTGTCCTATTTATATAGCTCAATGTACACATGTGACACTTACTTAGAAAATGTTAATCTTGCTGCGTATATATTTTCCTCCTGCAAAAACTTGTCATCTTGTTACCTTTATCATTTTCTAACTCCCTTTATTTGTATTACAGCTGACAGTGTAATTGAATATTTCATTGATAAAATTATTGTAATGCTATTGTATGCACATAGTATAAGTTTTTAATCATTCCTTCATTTAAGATGTTGAACTACTTCCAATGTTAATTTTATGCATATTTTCCATAATGTTGAATAGGTACACCTTGATTAATTTTTTTGTCTGTATGATTTCACATGAATATATTATAAAACTCATGGCAATGTTCATTTTTAAAACACCTGACACATTTTGTCAAGTGTCTTATTCTCTTATATAGAAATTATCTGAGAATCTAATATTTAATTGAAATGAAAGCAACCTGGCTGGGTTAGCAATTATTTTACATAATAAACAAGGAATTGGTTTCACAACCATTGACTTGCATTCAAATCTTTCTGCAAGTTAATGACAACAGCTAATAGTAGTAATTATCACTACTGTATTACTAGTCATCCTTTTTCTTGTTTTTCTACAAGTCCTACTCTCTTCCCCTTCCTACTGACACTATCAGTTTCCCTTATTGTGAGTGGGGAAATCTTTCAAGAGTAGGGTAAGGTGGCATAGATTTTTCATTAGCCTTACCCCAGCTTTTGTCTCTTGAGAAAGTTATCATATAAAGCCCATTCAATTTGCATTCATCATAGATATTGAGTTTTAACAATGGAATAAAAACTCAGCTTTATGTGGACAAAAATTATATTTTAAGAGATTACATATTAATGTGATAAAGAATGCTTGCTTTGTACATATGTCTTAAAAGTGTGATATTAATTTAAAATATATGGATTTATTATGTTCTTTCATAAAGAATATAATCTTATATGTTGACAGAATTCGTTTGGTATTGAAACTAAGGGCACTATTCAGATACAAGTGGTATAAATTATTTGGTCTTTATTATATATGCATTGTTCTTCATCTCTGTGTTTCTCTGTCAGGCAGCTATGATGTTGAGACAAGTTGACACAGGAAGCTTTAATCAGTTGCTTGTCATATGGCAAAAATAATCTGCTTTCATAGGGTATGTTTATGCTGTAATATGTAAACCCCTGGAGTCTCAATGAAGAATGATTTAAATGCTTTAGTAAGATCAAGTGAAACTGAGTTTGTCTGCAAATATTACAGGAACACATTTATTTTATTGAGGAAGTGTTTTAAGCTGCAATACTGGTGAAGATCCTTATTACCTATGGGAGAATTTTAGAATTTCAGCTAACTCATTGTTGTGGGAAGTCAGGGATCCCACAAAAGAAGTGAAAATGACCAGTCCTTGCCTTAAGCGATGATATTATCCTGTGAAATTCATTTTCCTGGCTCATCCTGGCTCCAAAATCTCCCTCACTGAGCACCTTGTGACCCCCACTCCTGCCTCCCAGAGTCAACCCCCCTTTGACTGTAATTTTCCTTTATCTACCCAAATCCTATAAAACAGCCCCACCATTATCTCCCTTTCCTGACTCTCTTTTCGAACTCAGCTCGCCTGCACCCAGGTAAAATAAACAGCCATGTTGCTCACACAAAGACTGTTTGGTGGTCTCTTCACATGGATGCGCATGACACAGGTGTCTGTCAACTATGACTTTGCAAGAGAATATAATTCTGATGTACTGAAAAATCTGCTCTATTAAATGAAGAATGATATCTCAAGTGACTTGCACATGTTAAGTAATTAGTAGTATTAGCAATAATAACAAAATAACAATAATTGCAAAATTAATAATATTTATGTGTAACTAACTACAGGCCAGAGACATTTCAAGTGTTTTGTCTGTGTTAATATTTTTTCCACACAACAGGAAGTTGCCACTATTTTTGTAAATGTAGGCATCATTATTTCTATCAACATTCTAGTCTACTTTTCCATCATCTGCTACCTGAATCCATGCAAAATTTCCTGCATGGTTGGCTCTTTATTCTGACCCTCCTGCAATTTAATCATTGAATATCTTGAAAGCTCTTCTTAAAGAAGAGAATCTTTTCATATATCTTTCTGTCTTAACTCTTTTTCATAGTCTTTCAATGTGCTTAATAAATATTTCAACTCCCAATATGTATCTGGCTCTAATTTGCCTCTCAGTATCATCTGATTCTTAGTCTCTTCCTGCAAACTAAACCTGAGGACTTGAGAACTGTCCTGACCACTTTACCTGCTTTCCTTCTTTTGCCTGTCACTCCCCATCATTATTTTACTTATTCTTGCATATTGTTCAGCTCTCATCTTAGTAATCAGTGACTCCAGGATACTTTCTATTATCTCCACTGATGCTTTCTTGACATTGGGTTTTTCCTTGAGATAATAGTTTTTATATAATGTTTATTACTTGCACATATTCTATCTTTTGAAGTAGAATGTAAGGTATGTGGGGACAGAAACTGTGTCCTTTTTTTTCTCTGAAAATTCTGTACTTACCTGTGTTTCGTGCTAATCCCTTTGTAAATATTATTTGAATGAATGATCAATACCTTCTTAGGTGTTAAATAATGAAGATTTTAATTTAACCAACTCTGTTTTTGAAGTCTCCTTAGTATTCCCCTCTACTTGTAGTACTCATAAAACTCATATCCGTGGATGGTGTCAATATGTACATGACTTTCTAATTGGTATCTGCTTTACCCCACCCACTTCCCATCTTTCTTTCAGTGTAAGTCAACCACTCTGAATGAAGACTGTAGAATCAATCCTACTGAAAATTCAAAACCAACAAAATAAAACCAATGAAAGTATGTTTACCTTAGGTAGGGGTTTGGCAGGTTTGCAGAGGAGTCCTCCAATAAAATCAACATTTGGTAAGAGTGGATGTGGAAACTGAAAATTCCAGGAGTTTCGAATAAGCCATATGTCAGCTTTCCCCATTGTCTCAGATAATGTAGTGGGTCTTCCTGACAAGGATAAAAAAAAGAAAAGGTGGATGACACAAGATAATTACATTAGGTTATTTTCTGAAAGAGATTAGAATAATGTAGGCAAAAGTATAGGCAAAATGACTGTGTTTTGAAAAATATATACATATATTCATCTATAGACATAATTTTATTTTATGTACTATTTATTTTGTCCAAGTATATTTATAAGAAAAGCAAAGTAGTAGGAGAATTGTGAGGTTAAGCTACATCTCTAATGTCACATCAGTATACTCACAATCACAAACAATTATTAAAATAAGCCATAGAGAATTAAACATCAATTTCTTTTCTTTTTAAAGCTTCATTCATAGCATATGGACATTTAAACAACTCTTTGCGCTCCATAGTCAATTAATTCCACTGTACACATAAAAATAATTTTCTAAAAATTGACTAGCTTACACAACTCATTAAGCTAATTATTTTGTCTTTGGTTCTTCAAGTGAACTGTGGACTATGTTGTGAGTATGGTTGAAATCCTTGTACTCTTTTAGATTCAAATTAAGATCTTAATAATATTATTTTTAAGTAAATATATTTATAAATTATAGCTAGAAATTTTTGAGAAATTATTGAAATAAAGATTTGTACTCAACCTTAATCTGTCTTATATTTTTTAATAAAGAGACATAGTTTGAAAAAATCTATGTAGATATAAAAACCTTCACACTTCAACAAGATGATTGGACTTTAAATGAATGGTTTCCAATTCTTTAATGAAAGAGTATAGAAACATTAGAAATTTCAAATTACCTTTAATGATTTATGCATCAGAGATATAGACATTCTCCCTCTCTACTGTGAAGGAAACCTTCTGGTAACATGGGAACATCTTTTGATTTCTAAATAAGAAAACCAAGCTTTACAAGAAAAAGTAATTTTTGCGGTTATATAGATAGTTGTAGAAAAATGTGTAACTACTCATTTTAAATCTATGCATTCAGTAAGATGTTATTTGATGGGTTTTACTGTATTTAAGATGTAAAACAATGTATAGTAAAACAGATGTGTAATTGCTTAAAGTCTTAGATGCACTAATACATAGGTTTATGATTTCCTTTGGTGTTCTGTGTCAGTGATGGCCCCAGGGTTTTAACTGAGCCTATAA
>NW_022162243.1:0-7021 GCF_008728515.1 Papio anubis | reverse complement strand
TTATTTCTGTGGAATCTGAGAACTGATAATTCGGATCCCTTTGAAGACTATAGGGCCAAAGGAAATATCCTCCGATAACAAAGAGAAAGAGACTTTCTGAGAAACTTCTTTGTGTTCTCTGAAATCATCTCACAGAGTTACAGCTTTCCCCTCAAGAATCCTTTCGCTAAGCCTGTTCTTGTAGAATTTGCAAAGTGATATTTCCATGCCCATAGAGGGCTGCGGTGAAAAAGGAAATATCCTCAGATGAAATCTGGAAAGAAGCTTTCTGAGAAACTGCTTAGTGTTCTGTTAATTCATCTCACAGAGTTACAGCTGTCCCTGAAGAAGCCGTTCGCTAAGCCTGTTCTTGTGGAATTTGCAAAGTGACATTTGGAACCCCTAGAGGGCTAAGTGGCAGGAAAGAAAAATATCCTCGAGAAACCTAATAGCTTGAGAAACTGCTTTGTGATGTGTGGCTCCTCTCCACTACAGAGAGTTACATCTGCATTTCGTGGATCTGTTTACAGCCTTATTTTGTGGAATCTGAGAACTGATAATTGATCCCTTTGAAGACTATATTGCCAAAGGAAATATCCTCCGAAGGGAACAAAGAGAAAGGCTTGGAGAAAACTCAAAAGCTAGGTTCTGTGAAATCATCTCACAGAGTTACAGCTTTCCTCAAGAAGCCTTTCATGGGCCTGTTCTTGTGGAATTTTGCAAAGTGATATTTCATGCCCATGAGGGCTAATGTGAAAAGGAATTATCCTCAGATGAAATCTGGAAAGAAGCTTTCTGAGAAACTGCTTTGTGTTCTGTTAATTCATCTCACAGAGTTACAGCTTTCCCCTCAAGGAGCCGCTCACTAAGCCTGTTCTTGAGGAATTTGCTAAGTGATTTGGAAGCCCCCTAGAGGGGCTGCGGTGAAAAGAAAATATTCTCAGAGAAAACTGGAAAGAAGCTTGAGAAACTGCTTTGTGATGTGTGACTTCCACTGGCTGTATTACATCTGTATTTCTGTGGATCTGTTCGCTGGGCTTTATTTCTGTGGAATCTGAGAACTGATATTTCGATCCCTTTGAAGATCTATTCGTCAAAGGAAATATCATCCGGAGCAACAAAAGAGAAAGACGCTTCTGAGAAACTTCTTTGTGTTCTGTGAAATCATCTCACAGATTCCAGCTCTCAAGCCGCTTCGCTAAGCCTGTTCTTGTGGAATTTGCAAAGTGATATTCTCGATGCTCGTGAGGGCTACGTGAAAGCAAATATCCTCACAGAGGAAATCTGAAAAGAAGCTTCTGAGAAACTGCTTAGTTTTCTTCTGTTAATTCATCTCTCAGAGTTACAGCTTCCCCTCAAGAAGCCAAGTGTTCACAAGCCTGTTCTTGTGGAATTTGCAAGTGATATTTCAGTAAGCCCATAGAGGGCTATGGTGAAAAGAAAATATCCTCAGAGAAAAACTGGAAAGAAGCTTGAGAAACTTCTGCTTTGTGATGTGTGACTTCCACTCACAGAGTTACATCTGTATTTTGTGGATCTGTTTGCTAGCCTTATTTCTGTAGGAATCTGAGAACTGATAATTCGACCTCTTTTGAAGACTATAGGGCCAAAGGGAAATATCCTCCCATAAATAAAGAGAAAAGAGACTTTCTTGAGAAACTTCTTTGTAAGTTCTGTGAAATCATCTCACAGAGTTACAGTTTTCCCCTCAAGAATCCTTTCACAAGTTCGCCTGTAGAATCTGCAAAGTGATATTTCCATGCCCATAGAGGCTATGTGAAAAGTAAATATCCTCAGATGAAATCTGAAAGAAGCTTTCTGAGAAACTTCGCTTAGTGTTCTGTTAATTCATCTCACAGAGTTGCCAGCTGTCCCCCTGAAGAAGCCGTCTGCTAAGCCTGTTCTTGGAATTTGCAAAGTGACATTTGGAACCCTAGAGGGCTAAGTGGTGAAAAAGAAAATATCCCTCAGGAGAAAACTGGAAGAAGCTGAGAAACTGTTTCTAGGATGTGTCTTCCACTCACAGAGTTACATCTGCATTTCCTCGTGGATCTGTTTGCTAGCCTTATTTCTGTGGAATCTGAGAACTGATAATCTGATCCCTTTGAAGACCTGAGGTATTGCCAAAGGAAATATCCCTCCTCGATAACAAAGAGAAAGGTTTTCTGAGGAAACTTGTTTGTGTTCTGTGAAATCATCTCACATAGCCTCTCTCTGCTAGAAGCCTTCAAGCCTGCTGTTCTGTGGAATTTGCAAAGTGATATTTCATGCCCATAGAGGGCTACTGTGAAAGGAATTCCCTGATGAATCTGGAAAGAAGCTTGGAGAAACTGCTTTGTGTTCTGTTAATCTATCTCACAGAGCTACAGCTTTCCCTCAAGGAGCCACTCGCTTCCGTTCTTGAGGAATTTTGCTAAGTGATATTTGGAAGCCCTAGAGGGCTATGGTGAAAAGAAAAATATTCCTAGAGAAAAACTGAAAGAAGCTTTCTGAGAAACTGCTTTGTGATGTGTGACTCCACTCACAGAGTTACATCTGTATTTCTCGTGGGATCTGTCTGCTAGCTTTATTTCTGTGGAATCTTGAGAACTGATATTTGATCCCTTTGAAGACTTATCTCGGTCAAAGGAAATATCATCCCCAAAGAGAAAGACGCTTTCTGAGAAACTTCTTTGTGTTCTAGAAATCATCTCACAGATTCCAGTTTCCCTCAAGAAGCTGCTTCGGCTAAGCCTGTTCTGTGGAATTTGCAAAGTGATATTTCGGCTGCTCAGAGAGGGCTACGGTGAAAAAGCAAATATCCTCAGAGGAAATCTGGAAAGAAGCTTGAGAAACTGCTTAGTTTCTGTTAATTCATCCTCAGAGTTAAGCAGCTTCCCCTCAAGAAGCCGCTCACTAAGCCTGTTCTTTGTGGAATTTGCAAAGTGATATTTGCAAAGCCCATAGAGGGCTAAGTGGTGAAAAGAAAATATCCTCAGAGAAAAAAACTGGAAAGAAGCTTCTGAGAAACTGCTTTAGGATGTGTGTGTGACTCCACCTCACAGAGTTCCATCTGTATTTTGTGGATCTGTTTGCTAGCCTTATTTCTGTGGGAATCTGAGAACTGGTAATTGGATCCCTTTGAAGACTATAGGGCCAAAGGAAATATCCATAACAAAGAGAAAGAGACTTCTGAGAAACTTGTTTGTGTTCTGTGAAATCATCTCACAGAGTTACAGTTTTCCCCAAGAATCCTTTCGCTAAGCCTGTTCCTTAGAATCTGCAAAGTGATATTTCCATGCCCATAGAGGGCTACGGTGAAAAGTAAATATCCTCAGATGAAATCTGGAAAGAAGCTTGGAGAAACTGCTTAGTGTCTCTGTTAATTCATTTCTACAGAGCTAAGCAGCTGTCCCCTGGAAGAAGCCAAGCCAAGTAGCCTGTTCTTGTGGGAATTTGGTAAAGTGACATTTGGAACCCTAGAGGGCTAAGGAAAAAGAAAATATCCTCAGAGAAAACTGGAAGAAGCTTGAGAAACTGCTTTGTGATGTGTGTGTCTTCCACTACAGAGTTACATCTACTGTGGATCTGTTTGTTAGCCTATTTCTGTGGGAAATCTTGAGAAACTGATAATTGGACCCCTTTGAAGACTATATTGCCAAAGGAAATATCCTCCGACAACAACAAAGAGAAAAGGCTTGAGAAACTTGTTTGTGTTCTGTGAAATCATCTCACAGAGTTACAGCTTTCCTCTCAAGAAGCCTTTCGCTAAGCCTGTTCTTGTGGAATTTGCAAAGTGATATTTCGATGCCCATAGAGGGCTACGGTGAAAAAGGAATTATCCTCAGATGAAATCTGGAAAGAAGCTTTCTGAGAAAACTGCTTGTGTTCTGTTAATTCATCTCACACAGAGTTACAGCTTTCCCCTCAAGGGAGCCTTCACTAAGCCTGCTCCTGAGAGGAATTTGCTAAGGATATTTGCAGCCCCTAGAGGGCTATGGTGAAAAAAAAAGAAAAATATTCTCAGAAAAACTGGAAAGAAGCTTTCTGAGTAGAACCGTTTCAGGATGTGTGACTCCAATTGCCAGAGTTGAGTACCTGTATTTCGTGGATCTGTCTGCTAGCTTTATTTCTGTGGAATCTGAGAACTGATATTTCGGATCCCTTTGAAGACGATTCGGTCAAAGGAAATATCATCCGATAACAAAGAGAAAGACGCTTTCTGAGAAACTTCTTTGTGTTCTGTGAAATCATCTCACAGATTCCAGCTTTCCCCTCAAGAAGCGTTTCGCTAAGCCTGTTCTTGTGGAATTTGCAAAGTGATATTTCGATGCTCGTAGAGGGCTACGGTGAAAAAGCAAATATCCTCAGAGGAATCTTGAAAGAAGCTTTGAGAAACTGCTTAGTTTTCACACCATCTCTCAGAGTTACAGCTTCCCCCAAGAAGCCGCTCGCTAAGCCTGTTCTTGTGGAATTTGCAAGTGATATTTGCAAGCCCATAGAGGGCTATGGTGAAAAAAGAAAATATCATCCTCAGAGAAAACTGGAAAGAAGCTTGAGAAAACTGCTTTGTGATGTGTGACTTCCACCACAGAGTTACATCTGCATTTTGTGGATCTGTTTGCTAGCCTTATTTCTGTGGGAATCTGAGAACTGATAATTGGATCCCTTTAGACTATAGGCCAAAGGAAATATCCTCCTGACAACAAAGAGAAAGAGACTTTCTGAGAAACTTTGTGTTCTGTGAAATCATCTCACAGAGTTACAGTTTTCCCCTCAAGAATCCTTTCGCTAAGCCTGTTCTTGTAGAATCTGCAAAGTGATATTTCCATGCTCCATAGAGGGCTACGGTGAAAAAAGTAAATAATATCCTCAGATGAAATCTGAAAGAAGCTTCTGAGAAACCGCTTAAGGTTCTGTTAATTCATCTCACAGAGTTACAGCTGTCCTGAAGAAGCCGCTCACAAGCCTGTTCTTGTGGAATTTGCAAAGTGACATTTGGAACCCCTAGAGGCCATGGGGTGGAAAAGAAAAAAAAAATATCCTCAGAGAAAAAACTGGTAAGAAGCTTTCTGAGAAACTATTGCTTTGTGATGTGTCTTCCACTCACAGAGTTAAGATCTGCATTTCTGTGGATCTGCTCATAGCCTTATTTCTGTGGAATCTGAGAACCATAATTGGATCCCTTTGAAGACTATATGCATTGCCAAAGGGAAATATCCTCCGATAACAAAGAGAAAGGTTTCTTGAGAAACTTGTTTGTTCTGTGGGAAATCATCTCACAGAGTTACAGCTTTCCTCTCACAAGCCTTCGCTAAGCCTGTGTCCTTAGGGAATTTGCAAAGTGATACTGGCTGCCCATAGAGGCTGGGCCGGGTGAAAAGGAACCTGGTCCTCAGAGGAAATCTGGAAAGAAGCTTGAGAAACTGCCGTTCTGTTAATTCATCTCACAGAGCTACAGCCTCAAGGAGCCACTAAGCCTGTTCTGAGGAATTTGCTATGATATTTGGAAGCCCTAGAGGGCTATGGTGAAAAAGAAATATTCTCAGAGAAAAACTGGAAAGAAGCTTTCTGAGAAACTGCTTTGTGATGTGTGTGACTTCCACCTGGTAGCTGGCACTGTATTTCTGTGGATCTGTCTGCTAGCTTTTATTTCTGTGGAATCTTGAGAACTGATATCGATCCCTTTGAAGACGATTCGCCAAAGGAAATATCATCCGGGACAACAAAGAGAAAGACGCTTTCTGAGAAACTTCTTTGTGTTCTGTGAAATCATCTCACAGAGTTACAGCTTTCCCCTCAAGAAGACTTTCGCTAAGCTTGTTCTTGTGGAATTTGCAAAGTGATATTTCGATGCCCATAGAGGGCTACGGGGAAAAAGGACATATCCTTAGATGAAATCTGGAAAGAAGCTTTCTGAGAAACTGCTTAGTGTTCTGTTAATTCAGCTCATAGAGTTACAGCTTTCCCCTCAAGAAGCCTTTCGGTAAGCCTGTTCTTGTGGAATTTGCAAAGTGATATATTGAAGCCCATAGAGGGCTATGGTGAAAAAGAAAATATCCTCAGAGAAAAAGTGGAACGAAGCTTTCTGAGAAACTGCTTTGTGATGTGTGACTTCCACTCACAGAATTACATCTGTATTTCGTGGATCTCTTTGCTAGCCTTATTTCTGTGGAGTCTGAGAAGAGATATTTCGGATCCCTTTGAAGACTGTAGGGCCAATGGAAATATCCTCCGATAAGAAAGAGAAAGAGGCTTTCTGAGAAACTTCCTTGTGTTCTGTGAAATCATCTCACAGAGTTACAGCTTTCCCCTCAAGAAGCCTGTCACTAAGCCTGTTCTTGTGGAATTTGCAAAGTGATATTTCGATGCCCATAGAGGGCTACGGTGAAAAAGGAAATATCTACAAATGAAATCTGGAAAGAAGCTTTCTGAGAAACTGCTTAGTGTTCTGTTAATTCATCTCACAGAATTACAGCTTTCCCCTCAAGAAGCCGTTTGCTAAGCCTGTTCTTGTGGAATTTGCAAAGTGATATTTGGAAGCCCATAGAGGGCCATGGCGAAAAAGAAAATATCCTCAGAGAAAAATTGGAAAGAAGCTTTCTGAGAAACTGCTTTGTGATTTGTGACTTCCACTCACATAGTTACATCTGTATTTCTTGGATCTGTTTGCTAGCCTTATTTCTGTGGAATCTGAGAGCTGATATTTCGGATCCGTTTGAAGACTATAGGGCCAAAGGAAATATCCTCCGACAACAAAGAGAAAGAAGCTTTCTGAGAAACTTCTGTGTGTTCTGTGAAATCATCTCACAGAGTTATAGCTTTCCCCTGAAGAAGCCTTTCGATAAGCCTGTTCTTGTGGAATTTGCAAAGTGATATTTCGATGACCATAGAGTGCTACGGTGAAAAAGGAAATATCCTCAGATGAAATCTGGAAAGAAGCTTTCTGAGAAACTGCTTAGTGTTCTGTTAATTCATCTCACAGAGTTACAGCTTTCCCCTCAAGAAGCGGTTCGCTAAGCCTGTTCTTGTGGAATTTGCAAAGTGATATTTGGAAGCCCAT
>NW_022162242.1:0-149691 GCF_008728515.1 Papio anubis | reverse complement strand
CTATTGGTCTATTCAGGGATTCAACTTCTTCCTGGTTTAGTCTTGGAAGAGTGTAAGTGTCCAGGAAATTATCCATTTCTTCTAGGTTTTCCAGTTTATTTGCGTAGAGGTGTTTATAGTATTCTCTGATGGTAGTTTGTATTTCTGTGGGGTCGGTGGTGGTATTCCCTTTATCATTTTTAATTGCCTCGATTTGATTCTTCTCTCTTTTCTTCTTTATTGGTCTTGCTAGTGGTCTGTCAATTTTGTTGATCTTTTCAAAAAACCAACTCCTGCATTCATTGATTTTTTGGAGGGTTTTTTGTGTCTCTATCTCCTTCAGTTCTGCTCTGATCTTAGTTATCTCTTGCCTTCTGCTAGCTTTGGAATGTGTTTGCTCTTGCTTCTCTAGTTCTTTTAATTGTGATGTTAGAGTGTCAATTTTTGATCTTTCCTACTTTCTCTTGTGGGCATTTAGTGCTATAAATTTCCCTCTACACACTGCTTTAAATGTGTCCCAGAGATTCTGGTATGTTGTATCTCTGTTCTCATTGGTTTCAAAGAACATCTTTATTTCTGCCTTCATTTCGTTATGTACCCAGTAGTCATTCAGGAGCAGGTTGTTAAGTCTAACATCAAATTTTTCTTGGATTATACTTTTGGTGTTTTATCTAAAAAGTCATTCTCAAACCCAAAGTCACCTAAATTTCTCCTTTGTTATCCTCTATAAATTTTATGGTTTTGTGTTTTACATTTAGGTTTTATAACTCATTTCAGTTAATTTTTTTTGTGAAAGGTATGTATTTTGTGTCTAGATTCCTGTAGTCTTATGTAGTTAACAAGTTGTTTTAGCACCATATTTTGATGATCCTTTCTCCATTGACTTACCTGTGCCCCTTTGTTAAAGATCAGATTATTTGTGTAGGTCTATTTCTGAACTCTTATTCCATTCCATTGATCCACTTGTCTGTTCTTTTTCTAGCACCACATCATTTTTTATTAAAGTCTTGAATAGTGTTAACTCTAGGATTTTCTTGTTCCGCTTTGGGATTGGGTTGGCTATTCAGGGTCTTCTTCTTTCTATGTAAACTTCAAAATCAGTTTGTTAATATCCACAAATAATTTGCTAAAAATTTGATTGTGATTGCCTTATATCTATAGATCAAGTTGAGAGAACCAGTACATCTCT
Organism: Papio anubis; assembly: GCF_008728515.1. Taxonomy (NCBI): domain Eukaryota; kingdom Metazoa; phylum Chordata; class Mammalia; order Primates; family Cercopithecidae; genus Papio; species Papio anubis. The sequence continues at coordinate 148,523 of NW_022162242.1, read as the reverse complement.
GTTTATTAGGATCTTTGATTTTTAAAATCAATTTTATAGTTTTCCTCATATAGATCTTGCATATATTTTGTTAATTTATACCAAAGTATTTCAATTTTTTGGTACTAATGTAAATGATATGTTTCTAATTTCAAATTCCAATTGTTCATTGCTGGTACGCAGGAAAGCAAGTGACTTTTGTATATTAACAAACAGCACACTTTTGTTTATTATCTTACAGACTTGCTATAATTGCTTATTAGTTCCAGGAGGGCTTTTTATTTTTTCCCAGTCAACAATAGATAATCATGTCATCTGCTAACAAATACCGTTTTGGTTCTTCTTTTCCAGTGTATGTACCTTTTACTTCCTTGTTTTATTGTGTTAAGACTTTTGATACAATGTTAAATAGGAATAAGAGGGGACATCTTCCCAATCTTAGGAGAAAACATCTAGTTCCTTATCAAGTATGATCATATCTGTGGATTTTGAAAAGGATGATTTTTTTTCAAGTTGGGTGTTCCCACTCCTATTTTCTGAAAGAGATTATGGATAATTAATATACTTCCTTTTTTAAATATTTGTTTCTTAAATTCACCAGTGAAAGCATCTGGCCCTGGTGTTTTTTTTTTTTTTTTTTTGGAGGATTACTAATCATCAATTTAATTTCTTTAATAGATGTTGAGCTATTCAGATGATATATTTCTCTGTGTGTGAGTTTTGGTAGATGATGTCTTTCAAATAATTTTTCCGTTTCTTCTAAATAAGTAAGCAAATTTGAGAGCATAGAGACATTTATATTATATTAATTTATTATCCTTTTAATATCCATAGGATTGGTAGTAATTTCTGATAGTAGCAGTTTGTGACTTCTTTTTTTTTTTTTTGTTTCCTTGGTTAGCCTGGCTAGAGGCTTATCAATTTTATTAATTTTTTTCAAAGAACTGGCTTTTAATTTCAATGATTTTCTCTTTCAATTTTTTCCTGCTTTTAATTCATTGATATCTGCTTTAATTTTTATTATTTCTTTTCTTCTTTGCTAATACATACATTCAATACTACAAATTTCCCTCTGAGCACTACTTTTTCTGCATTTCACAAATTTTGATAAGTTGTATTTCATTTAGTACAAGCATTTTAAAATTTCTTCTGAAATGTCTTCTATGACTTACATTTTATTTAGAAATGTGTTGTTTAATCTGCATATTTTGGAACGTTCCAGCTATCTTTCTGGTTTTTTAAAAATAGTTTAATAGTATTTATTGGGGTCTAACAGCATGCTTTGGGTGATGTTTATTATTTTGTTAAGTTGTGTTTCATGGCCCAGAATGTGATCTATCATGGTAAAAGTTCCATGTGAGCTTGACAAGAATGTGTATTCCACTGTTGTTGAACAGTGGATTCCATAAATGTCAATTAAATTCTGTTGCTATTCAGTTCAACTATATCTTTTCTAATTTTCTGCCGGCTGGATCTGTCAATTACTGATGGTGTGGGGTGGTGTTGAAGACTGTGATTATAATAGTGAGTTTATCAGTTTCTCCTATTTCTATCAGTTTTTGCCTCATGTATTTTGGCCCTCTCTTGTTAGGCAATTTTCTTAAAACCAACTACAAAATATGCTAGCTGTTGTCATGGGAAAAATAGATGATATGCAGAAACAGATGAGTAATGTAAGCAGAGCAAAGGAAACTAGAAAAGAACCAAAGAAAATGTTAGAAATAAAAAATTTGTAACAGAAATTAAGAATACCTTTGATGGATTTATCAGTAGACTGGGTATGGTCAAGGAAAGAATCCACAAGCTTTTTTCATTAGAAATCTTAGCATATATCATAGTTATTTTAAATTCCCAGGCTTCTAATCATTCCAAGATCTATGCTCTATCTGTATGTGGTTCTGATGCTTACTTGTCTCTTCAGACTTTTCCTCCTGCTTTTCAGGATGTATAATTTGTACATGATGTATTAGGCAATAAGAACTGAGGTAAATAGGCTTTAGCATGAGGTTTTAGATGCATTTATCTGGCTAAGAAGAGTGAAGCCATGTTTATTGTTTACTGTAACCGTAGTTGTCGAGTTCCTCTAGTGTTCTCATTTTTGTCTGCCTGTTTTCCTTGCGTGTTTCTAGAGACTCCTTCTTAAGTAGAATCCCTATCTTGCTGAGAGGTGAAGCTGGTTGGGCTTTTGGGTCAGGTGGGGACTTGGAGAACTTTTCTGACTAGCTAAAGGATTGTAAACTCACCACTCAGCACTCTGTGTCTAGCTAAAGGTTTGTAAACACACCAATCAGCACTCTGTAAAAACGGACCAATCAGTGCTCTGTAAAATGGACCAATCAGCAGGATGTGTGTGGGGCCAAATAAGGGAATAAAAGCTGGCCACCGGCACCAAGGGCAGCAATCAGCTGGGGTCCTCCCGCAAGTCATGGAAACTTTGTTCTTTTGCTCTGCTCTTTGCACTAAATCTTGCTGCTGCTCCCTCTTTGGGTCCGCACTACCTGTATGAGCTGTAACACTCACTGCCAAGGTCTGCAGCTGAAGTCAGGGAGACCATGAACCCACCAGGAGGAAAGAACCACTCAGGACGCACCACCTTTAAGAGCTGTAACACTCACTGAAAAGGTTTGTGGCTTCACGCCTGAAGTCAGCGAGACCACCAACCCACCAGAAGGAAGAAACTCCGGACACATCTGAACATCAGAAGGAACAAACTCCAGACACACCATCTTCAAGAACTGTAATACTCACCGCGAGGGTCCGTGGCTTCATTCTTGAAGTCAGCGAGACCAAGAACCCGCTGGAAGGAACCAATTCTGGATACATTGCTACTCTATCATTTGTAATCCACTGTTATGCTGGAGCTCCGTTTATGTGGTGGCAAGGTATTGGAGAGGGTAAGTGCGCAATCATCTTATGATTAAATCTGTTTTGCTTTTTTTCTTCTTTGAGATGAAGTCTCACTCTGCTGCCCAGGCTGGAGTGCAGTGGTGCATTCTCGGCTCACTGCGACCTCTGCCTTCTGCCTTCAAGTGATTCACCTGCTTCAGCCTCCTGAGCATCTGGGATTACAGGTACATACCACCATGCCCAGCTAATTTTTGTATTTTTAGTGGAGACGGGGTTTTGCCATGTTGGCCAGGCTGGAGCTTTTATTTTTTATTTTTGGTCTTTTCAAGTGGGCCAGAGTCCTTTTTATTTTTTTCTTCTCCCCTTATATAAGACAGGAAGGCCAGAGGGAGCTTAAACTGTCCAATTGCCGTATCCTTTATTCTTTATATGTTTTCTTTCACAATCTGGGAAGTATTCTTTAAATAGTTGTCAAATAGTTATTTAGAAGAAAACTTAGGTACTGTTGGGGAGGACAGAAGAGGGAACACCTTTCAATATGCTGAGCATTTCATCCTAAAATTGCATAGTGAATTTAGCAAACATCATGTACTTAACCAGATCCACCTTCCTTTGGAGACCACAGTGGTTTCAAATGTCCACAAATTATTTGATACTCTTCCCTTCAGGAGATGGAGCTTCCCCTTCTATTTGAGCGTAAACTGGACTTAGTGAGTCACTTCCGATGAATAAAAAAAAAAAAAAGAAAATGTGATTTCAGAAATGGGGTCATAAAAAGCACTGCAGCTTCTTGCTTGCAATCTCACTTGCTCTTGGATCACTCAGATGAGGACACCCAGGAACTGGTGAGAAACTAAAGCTTTCTGCCAAGAGCTAGTAGGAAATGTAGCTGTCTGTCATTAGCTGTCAGTGGGCCATCTTCAAGTGGATCCACTAGTGCTGGCCTTGAGATGACTGCATGCTGGCTGACATGTTTGCAGCCTCACGAGATACCCTGGACAGAACCACATAGCTAAGCTGCTCCTGGATTCCTGACTCTCAGACTCTCAGATACTGTGTGAGATAATAAATGTTTGTGTTTTAAACTATGTAATCCAGCTATTTAAAATATATCTATGATGACTTAAGCATATTCCCTGGCTGTCTTATTTTACTACACATCACACCATCTCTCTCTCACACACACACACGCACAGACACACACACACATCCCTCTGTTGATTTCCAAAATATTTACTCAATTCTAATTTCTTACATATTATAGTTTTGCCCATCTCATTACATTTTAGTGCTATTTACCTGTTAGAGTTGGCAATCAGATCAATTTGACTGGGTAATCCATCCCTTAATGTGCCTCTCTTTGGGGTAGAAGAGCAATACAGTACTATTTAGGAGTGGGATTTGAGGCTTTTCACCAAGGCTAGAGACTGGCCCTGGGAGTAGTGAACCCTAGAGCCAGGAAATGAGTCCCTAAGAGCCCCGAGGTAGGCTTCATGTTTTCTTTCTTCAGTTCTTGTATTATTATTCAGAGGGAATCTAGGGAATCTAGTACTTGATATACAGTAAGTAAGAGGATGAAGAAAGGCAGCATAGAGACAGGGAAGTGAGGATAGCATCCTTTCCGATGACTTTGCCTTGGTGACTAAACGATGTTGGAGGCTTAGTGAAGTGTGCACTCTGAGGAATCACTATATATCCTTTCATTCAACAGATATTTATTGAGCACCCACTATGTGCCAGGCACTGTTCTAGGTGCTGAGCACATAGTGGTAAGTACACACATCCCCTCACTCTGGACAACTTATATTCTGGTGGTTGTGAGGTTCATTCAGGTCAGGTCCTTGTCATGGCCCGGCCACAACTGACCCCAGGCAACTCACAGTTGCAGCAAAGATCTTTGTACAACTCTCCATCTCCACAATCTCTATTCGCTAAAGGTGACTCTGTGAGAGCAGAAATTCATTAATAAATTTCAAAAGAGTTGTTCTTTAGAGAAAGAGCTTCCAAAAATGATCATAAATTCTGGAGGCTGAATATCCTGTGATGTATTCATGTGTCAGTATGTCAGTCCTAAGGTCATTTTTATATAATAGAAAAAAAAAAAAGAAAAATAAAGAGAACCGGAAACCAAAATCTGAGAATGCAAATGAAGTGTCATTTGTTCAAGAAAGAAATAATGTCAGAACCATGGACATTTACAAAGATTCAGGCCTTTGTGATTAAGACTGTGCCTGGAAGGTAAATATGTGTTCTCTTAGGGAGACTCTGGGAGGCTGAGGAAATTAGTTCTTGTTAGTTTCTTCTTGACAGGCCTGGGCAGAGACTGAGGCCTGCAGAGCCTGCTTTTCACTTCACTACCTGTGACAAAACAGTAAGTAGGCTTGTGCATCAGTTAGAGTCCTGTTGCAGGAAGCATAAACCATGCAAGCTATTATAAACAGAAAGAGGTTGAAACGATGTAATTAAGTGTTTACAAAATCATGAAAGACTGTAGAAGCAGGCACTAAACTGTGTCTTTAGGAATGACTCTCAGAACAAGATTATTGAAGTAACCCACCAGGGGCGCTTCTGTCTCTGCAAAAGTCAGGAAAGTGAGGGATCAGGAGGTCACTTCCAGGCCTGCAGCATTCACAAACTCCCCACTGCAATAGTGATCCAGGGTTCAGAAAGCCACTGATGCTGGGGCCGATGCCTGTCGGCAGCAATGTAGCTAGTGGCCAGACACTGGATCACAGATTTGTTTTGTTTTGGTTTTCCCACCACTACTACCACAACAGCCTCTTGAAACCCATGAAGCTAGTCTCTAGATGCTGGAATGCTGCTTCAGGAAAACAACATTGCCACAACCTTGCTGGCACTGCATACCCACTAATTCAGCATCTTGCAGGTAACATAGGTTCAGCCAATGAGACATAGCAGATTTCTGCATGGAGTGGGATGGAGTAGACGGCTTCCGGAAAACTTTGGCTTTTCTGAAAAATAGGATGGATATTTCTGGTTCTTGCCTCTTTCTCTTTCTTCTTACCTTGAACGTGAATGTGATGTCTAGAACTGCTGAAGCCATTTTGTGACCTACATTGTTAGAATCAACATGATCTGGAAGGAGACATTAAAAATGCACCACTCTGGACCACTTGCTTTGAACCTCTTGGTATGAGACACATAAAAAGATGTATCTTTGTTAGTTTAAGCCACTGTTTGTCCAGAAGGAGTTGGAGTATTGGCAGTTGAAAGCATTCTGAATGGCTACAACATGTTTTGTCTACCTATCTACCCCTTCCTTTTCTTTCTTCTCTTTCCTCTGTTCCTTCTCTCTCTCTTTCTCTATCTACTCTTTCATCTGTCTGTCCATGCTTGTGAGGTGGGGAGATGGTACCAAGAGGTTGCACTGAAGGAATACATCACTGTGCACATTTTTGTTTCCACTGGAGGTCATTTATCTTCTAGAGACATAGCTGAATGGGCCCTTTGGAGCCACCAGGCCTCATGCAGTATATCAGCGGCAAAACTTCAGTCAACCCTGATTCCTACAGTTGTGTTATTCCAGATAGAAAACATTGTACTATCCCAACTGTGAGGTTGTTTCTCTGTGTATCTATTAGGTTGAAACACACAAATGAAATTGCTGATATTTAACCATTTTGACTGCTAAAATAGTATTACATTTATGTGGTGCAACTTAAGATGATGCTTAGTCATGGAGGATAATGGAAAACTCTGAAGCCCCAATGAAGCTAATTTATAATCCAAAGAGCTATTATCTATATCAAGTCAAAGTGATCCGTGTCTGGTTCCTCTTTTCACGTCAGCATTGGGGCATCTCTTTGGGTCATCCGAAAAGTTCAGTCTCATGCTTCAAAAGGAACTAGCAATGAACACTTCTAGGTCAAATCTTTCACTTTTTGTCATCTCAACTCAATCTGAAGCTAAATTTTATTGTAGTGTTAAGTAGACTATTATTTACTGTAATCTCAAGGATCTACACTGAATTGCCCTAAGTAAATTGTGGGCTATAATGGTATGGAGCAGAGCATTACTACATATGCTGTATTAGCCAAACCATATCATGTGCTTTTTTTCCGGAAAATTCCTTAGTAAATTGCTTGGGAAGAGTTTACTGTAGACTCCTTGCCCCATCCCCACCATAGGTAGTAGAATCACCCATGAATATGGTAGAGGATCAAAAGAGGGACATGTTAGTGACTGTTCTGCCCACTGGGCATTTATCCTAGGACACCAATATATCCATTATTCCCCAGGGATTCATTGGCCTTATGACAACTGGAAGGGTCAGAAATGATCATGATCTCTAACTCTGGTTTCTTTTTTCAGTTATGTTTCTGAGCCTCTGTACTGCGCAGATAAAAATTATTTTTTTCCCTGGTGGGTTATGAATGGCACAAGTGTTTCCCAAGTTGGGATTTTTTTCTCCTTTGCTACCACTGCCAATGTATCTGACAGTTACAAAAGGTACCAAGGGAAGGTTACCAGAGTTCCAATTCAGTTAACACAACTAACTGACTATTGTAACTTATAGACATCACCAATGGGAATTAACACTTCTGAAAAAGTTTTATTTCTTCTCCCGAAGAAGAGATGGGGAGAAAAGGTACAGTATTAATTAGAAGTTGGAGAAATGTCAATATTCAGGAGCCAGTGTTTACAACATTAGTTAATTGTTGAGTTGGAGAAATTTGTTCCATTGACAAAACTCCTTGGGCAGAGATTCCGTCTGTTTTGCTCTGTCCTGTATCTCTTGTGCTTAGCACAGGGCCTGCACATAGTAGATGTGAAATAAATATTAGCTTATTAGACAAGTGAATGAAGGAATAAAGTGGTTATGTGGTATCAAAGTTCTATAGAACTTTAGCCAGTCCTCAGAACTTCTCCATGTTTCACAGGAGAGGAGTCTCATTTCCACAAGTTCCCAATGGGTCTATCTGTGTAGTGGGGCTGAGTATTTTATTCACATGGTAACTCTCTGGTCTTCTTCATGAACCATTACTCAGGAGGCAATGTGGTGGTGGGGGGTGCCTGGACTGATCATTTAAGTCATCCCTTTAGATGGTAGTCTTCTGGAATAATTGATCAATGTCTCCAATTTCCATGCTCTTCCCTGCACTTCCCAAAGATGGTGACTGGGTACAGAAAAGGGAATGTTCTTTTTCCCATGTGGGTCTCCTAGAAGCCCTACTGACTTTCTCTTTTTCTTTTAGAGACGGAGTCTCACTCTGTCACCCAGGCTGGAGTGCGGTGGCGCGATCTTGGCTCACTGCAAGCTCCGCCTCCTGGGTTCACGCCATTCTCCTGCCTCGGCCTCCGGAGTAGCTGGGACTACAGATGCCCGCCACTATGCCTGGCTAATTTTTGTATTTTTAGTAGAGATGGGGTTTCACCGTGTTAGTCAGGATGGTCTCAATCTCCTGACCTCATGATCCACCCACCTCAGCCTCCCAAAGTGCTGGGATTACAGGCATGAGCCACCACACCCGGTCGAAGCCCTATTGACTTTCATACCACCTGCTTTCTGAACTTCTCTCAGGGTCTGAGGAAACATATTTCTCATTTGGAAACAGAGATCACAAGTTAAGCTAGATTTCTAGGACCCTCTCCCAAACCGAGTTGAACCACCACATTCACTTTGATGGGATGATTCCTGGGTTATATAGGCAGCCCAGAGAGGAGGGATCAGGACACACAAATGTAATTGATTCCATTTCTCTTCAGTCTGCCTTTTCCTTCACACAACCCTTAAGAGAGAAGGAACAAATTATCCTGTGATTTATTTCCTTCTTTTTCCCTTATCTATCATTCAGTAGGTATCTTACATTGGACAGGGCTGTGTTTCAGCAACAAATAGAAGCCAGACTCTCAGTGGCTTGATATAATATAGGACATATCCACGGTACACTGTGCACTGTGGGGTGCTCTGCTATATACCATCACTCAGGGATCTTGCCTGACAGAGGCACCACCAGCTTGTAGCTGCACCAGAATAGGTTTTGTAGACTTTCCCGCATGTGGACTTTTCCACACTTCCCCACATGTGGAGATCTCACACTCACACTTAAATACTTTTTTGTCTTACTGAATTATGCCCACCTGGGAATAATATGTCACATACCTGAGTCCTAGGGATGAAAGGCTGCATGGGAGAGATGTTTTAAAGGAAAAACTAAAATGCATTAAATTAATGCTGGCAAAAGATTATTGTCATTATATTCATCAAATAGAAAAGGTAGGATTTTGTTTGTTCCTTATAGTATGAAAAATACAAAATTATGAAAAAATGTATTGATATGATTTGGCTCTGTATCCCCAGCCAAATCTCATCTCAAATTGTAATTCCCACATACTGAGGGAGGGTCCTGGTGGGAGGTGATTGGATCAGGGGGGCCATTTCCCTCATGCTGTTCTTGTGACAGTGAGTGAGTTCTTACGAGAGTTGATGGTTTTACAGTGTAGCACCTTCCCTTTGCTTGCTTACTCTCTCAACACCATGTAAGATGTGCCTTGCTTCCCCTTCACCTTCTGCCATGATTGTAAGTTTCCTGAGGCCTCCCTAGCCATGTGGAACTGTGAACCAATTAAACCTCTTTTCTGTATAAATTACTCAGTCTCGGGTAGTATCTTTATAGCAGTGTGAAAACAGATTAATACATGTATTATAAACTGAAAATTTGCAGTTAAGTCAGGAGATGGCAGAGGAAAGTAAAACATTTCTCATATCAACAAAACACCTGCCTATTCTGGTCTACTTACCATTCTCTTACCAATTAATGGGACTTGTAAGAAATACATGCAGCAGCTCTTCCTTAGAATTTAGGAAACCTTTGCAGGCAGGCTCAAATGACAATTCTATTATGTAAGTGTCTGGGAACCTTTGGGGGATTTTAAGCAAAGGTGACATGAGTACTGTTCAGAACATATCTTCTTGATGACTGTGGGACATTGTATGATCTTTAATTATATACAGTGCTTCTGGGGCTACTGGCTATGAGGAAGATTCACCTTGGCCCACATGGTCCCGATAGTCCTGCTGCTCTGGTTTACATGCATGTGTTTTACTGGAACAGGTCTAGGGATGTGCCATAAGGAAAGGAGCAAGAGCTCTTCATGGGTAGAGCAACCCCAGAACTGTTCTAGCTTTCTATTTCTATTAGCTGTGACCTGGAAATCCAATGTGGCATCCTTCAGTTGAATTCCACAATCCAACAATTGTGATTAATTAATTGTCAGTTGTGAGTAAAATTGGAATAAACTTCATTAAATGAAAAGTCTGAAAGTTTCTAGTACTAATTAAGTGTTAAACCTTTTACTTTTTCCTTCTTATTCCAAGTTTTCTTTTTTTCATTACATCCTGGTTGTTCCCCATTTTTTGAATAATGGCAACACTTAAAAATGTGACTTCCCATTTGGGGCCATGAAAAAATACTGAACAAATGCTAGGAGGCATTCTACTTTTATTGCAAATTAAGCAGTTCAACAGATAGGAAATTCAGAGAAAACAGAGAAATAGCCATAAGGCATGAAGCAGAATTGTCTTCAGAGCTGGTCTTTCATGTTGCGGATTTCCTTCCCAGTAACTTTGTCCTGTTGAAGAAGAACTTCAACTCTATTTATGGGGCTGGGTGGCCACATAACCTTGCATTGTATAGTTCAATGCCCACCAGTCCAGAATATTGGGTTTGATGTAGATACCTTGATACACAAACCAGATTTCTTCTGGGGGCAGCACAGAGTCCCACATGTACCCATCTCCAATCTCTCCCACAACGGACTGGCTCTTACCAAACTTGCCCCCATAGGAATACTGCTGCTGCCCCAGGACAATCTTGGGGTGAGCTCCCACAGAGGAACCCTGCCTTAGCCGCATCCTCACCTACGGCTTCTCATTGACCCAGAACTCGGCAATGCCTGAGGAGGACTCCCAGTTGGCACAGATGTGCACCAGGATGGGGAAATTCTCATAGACCTTGAAGAAAACCTTGTCACCCCCCATGATAAGATTGTACTCTCCAATTTGAGACTTAAAAATGACTATCTCTTTGCTCTTGGTCTGGATGCTGTAAGAGAAGAGGCTGTAGCCATGGGAGAGGTCAGTATAAGCATGAAGACATGCAGTAAAGTTCTGCAGAGGTTTCTCCAGCTGTGTGATCAAGCTCACATGAGCACTATTGGATTCTTTAGGAAAAATAAACACCTTCCCAATCATGTCTGTGAGAGAAAAAAAGTGATATAATAATCTTCACCTGAAATGTGAACAGGAAAAAAATCACAAATTCAATTTTATATTCGGTAATCTCTTGTCTTTTCTTCCTACCATCTGTCCCTGACACCCCCACCTATCCTACTCCACATAGTCGTATACCCTTGACCTCCCTACTTGTCTGAGCAATGGCTTCCAGGAGGCTGGTAAGGACAGAAACCCCAAACAGCAGTTTGTCCATGTTCTTGGCTTGGGGCTCTTATAGCAGCAGCAGTGACCGGGATGAGGGTAGCAGACAGCACAATGGTTGTGCCCACCCAGCTTCTAAGTTAATGATGTAGAGACTCACATTTTTAGGCTGCAGGCTATTCAGGGTTTATATGCACCTTGGGTGAGGATAGGGGAGGAAGAGCACCAATAATGTGTGAGTGATTTTCCAACCCTGCCCCCTTGGTATCAGCAATCAGAACTGCTGATGGAGAAGGAGTGGTGAGATCCTGGGCTGGAAAATCAATGGGAGTTATTTATTAGACACAAGTGACTGCTAGAACTCCAAGTCCTGTGACCCAGATTTTGCTGCTGGAAAGACAGTGGTTACAGAGCTGCAGTGTTATGGATGAAATGAGGGGCTGGGCTGGCCATGTCAAGAGGGCATCACGCTACTACTCTCCATGCTGTCTGAGGACCCTGTGTTCTTCCATGAGCTCCTGAGCCATGTGGAGGATCTCCCTGAGCTTGGGCCTCTAACAGGCTGAGGAAACAAGGCCTCTTCTTTCTTTTTTGTTCTGTGAAGTAGTTGTCTGTTTGTAGAACATTCTGGGATTCTGCTTTCTGATATAAACATTGAAAATCTATCCCCTCCCCCCATTAATTTAGTGTAATATGCCAGCATTTTGTTAAGGAAATTCAGAAAATTGGAGGATATCCCCTCCAGTTTCTGAGGAATTGTTCTGACCATCTCTCACCTGCCTCCCTCCCTTTCCCTTTTCATATTATGACTTGCCTTCCCAGATACTCAGCCACCGTTCTTAGAGACGTCAGCAGTTGACTGACAGTTTTGTTATCTTCTGACTCCAGCCATTTAAGTCAAAGTTTAAAAATCATATATGGTGATACTCTCTCTTTTTTTTTTTTCAGTGAAATAACATTTTATTAAATTCAATATGTTGCTCCCAGTGCTTAAGATTTTTTTTGAGATTGATTTTTGCCACCCACCATGCTCATTGTTACTTTTAGTTTCACTGCATCAGGTGATACGAAAATCTGTCCTCTATATATTCTTATTTATTTATTTATTTATTTTTATTGTACTTTAAGTTCTGGGGCACATGTGCAGAATGTGCAGTTTTGTTACATAGTTATATATGTGCCGTGGTGGTTTGCTGCACCCATCAACCCGTCATCTACGTTAGGTATTTCTCCTAATGCTATCCCTCCCCCAATCCCCCACCCCCGACAGGACCCAGTGTGTGATGTTCCCCTCCCTGTGTTCATGTGTTCTCATTGTTCAACTCCCATTTATGAGTGAGAACATGTGGTGTTTGATTTTTTGTTCTTGTGTTAGTTTGCCAATTATGATAGTTTCCAGCTTCATCCATGTCCCTGCAAAGGACATGAACTCATCCTTTTTTATGGCTGCATAGTATTCCATGGTTTATGTGTGCCACATTTTCTTTATCCAGTCTATCATTGATGGGCATTTGGGTTGCTTCCAAGTCTTTGCTATTGTGAATAGTGCTGCAATAAACATACATGTGCATGTGTCTTTGTAGTAGAATGATTTATAATCCTTGATACTCTCTTAACATGCATGCATGAACACATTCATTAAACACACTTTCTGTGAATGTCTATTGTGTGCCAGGCATTATGCAGATTTTATTTTCTTGACTTTCTTGCTGGACTTTAACAATGACCCCCATATCTCTTGTGGTTAAATGGTCATGAATGGAGTTATAATAACTCAACCTTGCTTTTTTTCCCCAAATAACAAACTGAAATGTTTTAACCCTAGAAATGTATTATTCCATTTATTTTACTTTTTAAATTCTGTTAATCTGCTCTACATCTTATTGTGATTACTCTATTCCTGAACACTCCTCTTTTTGTTTGCCAGCACTTCATCCACTCTTCTTCATCTTTCCTCCCAACATTCTTGGATGAATTTTCCTGAATCAGTAACTGCCACCCATAATCTTTTTTTCTCATGTTCTAATCTTTAGAGTGGGTCATACCTTGTCACTTTCTCAAAGCAGTTCCCCATTTTGTCATTTCCCTGAAAGTCTGAGTGAGGTTTACAGTTGGAGTTTGCTTAAGTTACCTCTTGTGTCTTGAAAGAAATGCAGAATCATTATCCGGGGATCTGAAGCCATTCATAATTCTTTCCCAATATATTGATCTGACCTTGCTTCCTTCACAAGTCCTGTTGTGTGGTCAAACTTGTCTACATATAAATCCTGTTACATGCCCTGGGTCTCTCCTTTTAAATACTTTGATCCATTCTCTTCTTTATAACTGAAATAGCTTTCAGACATATCTCTCTGCTTCCAAAACTCCAATGCTTCTTAAAATTCTGTTTCATGTGCCATCTCCATGAAGTCTCTCCTGATCGAATAAATTAGGATGTTTTCATCTTCTGAATACCATAGTGTTGAAGTGCAAAGGTTTTGGAATTAGACAAACCTGGAATTCAAATCTAGCTTTCTCATTTTATAAATGTGGACACTTAGGAAAGCATTCAAACCTTTTGAACCTATAGTTCCTCATGTGTGAAACAGGAATACCCCCACATTCATGGGATTTGAGTGACTTGTAATGTACTTAGTACAGTGCTTTGAAGCATAGGAAGTGCTTTAACATCATGGTTGTTATTATGAAATTTCTCTGGTAATTACAATATTCTGCTTCATATTATAGGTATTTATATATGTAACATGGTGCCATCTAAACGCCCTTAGAGATGGGAAGATCCTTAAAGTAGTTTGTCTTTCTCTTCATTCCATCCACCACCTAACCCTTTGTTTTATACTTAGTAGGGACTTAGTAAATATTTTGTTGAATTTAATAAGCAGTAATACAAACCTGTATAGATTTTTTAAAGTGACAAGATAATTAAGGGAAAAGAAAGGAAAATACTCCCTCTGACTCAAGCCCTTTACAACACACATTCCCATGGAATAAAGATTTTTTTATAATTATGGTGAGAACACTTAACATAATATCTACTCTTCTGACAAATTTTTGAGTGCACAATATGGTATTGTTAACTACAGGCACAATGATATACAGCAGATCTCTAGAACTTGCTCATATTGTATAACTGGAACTAAACAGCATCTCTCCATTTCTGTCTCTCTCCAGTCACTGGGAACCACCATTTTCCTCTCTTTCTATGACTTTAACTGTTTTAGATTCCTCATGTAGATGAAATCATGACTTATTTTACTTAGCATAATGTCCTACACATTTTAAATTGTTTCTATATCTTGGTTATTGTAAACAATGCTGCAATGAACACTGAATGCAGATATCTCTTCAAGATGCGGATCTGGATTCTTTGGATATATACCCAGAAGTGGGATTGCTGGATCATGTGGTAGTACCATTTTAATTTTCTGAAAATCTTCCATTTAATAAACCTACTATTTTTCAAAACAACTGCACCATTTTACATTTCCACCAACATTGTACAAGGGTTTTAACTTTCTCACATCCTTGGTAATATTTGTTATTTTTTTTTTTAATAGTCATTCTAACATATGTGAGGTGATAGATGATTTTGGTTTTGATTTGCACCTTCCTGATGATTAATGTTAATGGAAACAAGTTGAAAGGACAGCAAAGCTAGCTTAAAGGAGATCCCACTGACCACACTTGCAATAATTTGAACACTAATGTAAGTAATTAAGGTAATTACAAATCATTAAATAAAATAGTAAACCATGAATCCAAAATGATATAGATAAAAATTATTTAAAAGTTTGAAGAACAGGATATTTAGTTTCAAACTACCTCCCTGAAAAATATTTATTAATTTAAAAGAGAAAAAGTGACTTCAAAAGAGAGAATCTTTTGATTTATATAATCTTAATCAAGTTGTTAAGCAAACATCATTAGAAATAGGATAATTCAGAATCACATGCCTCTTGATAGCATGCAATGAAAAAAACACAGCATTCCTTCTGTCCTGCCAACAACTCATAACATAAATCTAGTCATAAGAAAATATCTGAACATAAAAATTTAGGAATATTCAACAAAATAACCAGCCTGTAATCTTTGGAAGTGTCCAGGTAATGAAAGGTAGACAAACACTGAGGAACTTTTCTAGTTTTAAGGAAGTTAATAACAATAAATGAAAACTTTGAATCTTGAGCTTTTTTTTGGTTATAAAGAAAGTGTTTGACACACCTGGAAAAACATTGACTGGGAATCTGAGGATTACATAGTAATAGTTAATAAATGTTTATTTTCTGATTTGATGATTGCTCCATAGTTACAAAGGACAATGTCCTTGTTTGTTGGAAATACTAAGATATTTGAGGGTGATGACGTTTGTGTCAGCAACTCACTCTCTAATGGTTTAAAAAGGAGTTACTGTATTTTGAAGTTGTCTTTAAGTTTCAGAAAAATAAAAAAGGAAAATTTGAAGAGAAAAAATAGCACTCAATCTTGCCTGGAAAGATAAATGAGCCATAGTCAAGGAGAAAGTAAGAGAAATTATTTAGGTCATGGAAAAAAATGAGAATGAGCATTTTCACAGCTTCTAAATGAACACTCCTATTGGGTGATCAGTCACTCTGAGGAGACTATCCTTCTCAGAAACAATGTTCTTGATCAGGTGGAAGGAGAGGTAATAAGAGGTAAGAAAAGATGAGGTGACGGGGCTGTAATTGTTCTACTCTTTCTTTTCTGGAATAAGTCATTGTTTCTCTCAAGGCCTTGGGGGAAAGCAATAGAGGGTAAGCAGAAATCAGAAGGGTATGTATTGGAATTGTGATGTGGAAAACTGAACTTTATGTCTTAATTTATGTTATACGACACTAAGTTTTTAAGTATGATAGTGATTCTTGATTTAGTGTCTTTGTAATTTGATCGCCTTTTATGTAAGATAATTTCCTTTTTCCTAGGAAACACTCACTAACATATTTAAGAGTAAAGGGGCATGATGACTCCAATTTACTCTCATGTAATTTAGAGATAGAAATGATGAAGCAAATGAGACAAAAAGTAAACAATTGATGTATCTAGGAACAGAGTATGCAGGAGTTACTTGTATCATAGTTGCAACTTTTTCATAAGTTTGAAATTAAAAAAATACAAATGTAAAAACAATGTTGGGGGAGGAAGAATTAGTGATGACATTGCTTTTGTCAGATAGAAGAGATGAAACAAACAGGACAGGTGAAAGGCAAAGACCATGGAGATAACTGAAGATTAACTAAAGGATTTATGAATATGCTTCAGATAACCTCTAAGGTCTTAAGGGTTATGCAAGATATCAAGGTCACTATAAACTTGAGGAGAGACTGAATTTAGGGGTTACTGGATTGAAAACATGAGGTAGAACAGGATTTGGGGACAACTCAAGAATTCATTATTCTGACTTTTATTGAAATGCTGTGGAGGTTTAAGGACATTTAACTGTACTGAATGGAAGCAGGTGCCACAGTTGATATGACTACTTGATTATGATCCCGGTGTGTACGTGCACTAAATCAAAAATGCACAATCTTAAGCTGATGGAATGGTCTTATGGAATAAAAAGCAATTACAAGTCTTCACACCATTCCATAACTTCCATGTAGTAAAGAGAAAAATAAACAGAAGTCAAACGGAAAAATTAAAACATCATTGCAACTGTCTGAGAAGAACTTTGAGTGATATGCAGGAGAAAGGAACTGCATCAGACAAGGAGAGTTGGCATTGTGCAAATATAGGGAACTCTGGATGCCAAGAACTTGACATACCCCATGAAAAGTCTCCCAGAAAGAGTCTAACTGCTAATACTCAGGCTATGATTTTCTCAGAAAATCTATACTGCTGAAATGGAATTAGCTAACAAATTGATGTCTTTGGAAAATACCAAATTTTACCTACTCACATAGTGCCCTCTGCCTTGGAAACACTACAGAGGTTAATCTACAATCTTTTAAAAAATTTAATTTAATTAAATTTTAATTTCTAGGATACATGTGCAGGATGTGCAGGTTTGTTATATAGGTAAATGTGTGCCATGGTGGTTTGCTGTACCTATCAAGCTACCACCTAGGTATTAAACTCACATGCATTAGCTATTTATCCTGATGATCTTCCTCCCCCCATCCCCTAACAGGCCCTAGTGTGTGATGTTTCTCTCCCTGTGTGCATATGTTCTCATTGTTCAGCTCCCACTTATAAGTGAGAACATGCAGTGTTTGGTTTTCTGTTCCTGTGTTAGTCTGCTGAGAATGATGGCTTCCAGTTTCATCCATGTCCCTGAAAAGGACATGATCTCATTCATTTTTATAGCTGCCTAGTATTCCATGGTATGTATGTACCACATTTTCTTTATCCAGTCTATCATTTGGGCTGATTTAATGTCTTTACTATTGTGAAGAGTGCTGCAATGAACATACATGCAACGAACATCTCTTTCATTTGACTTATATTCCTTCAGTATGAGGTATATTCCTTTGGGTATATACCCAGTAGTGGGATTGCTGGGTCAAATGGTATTTCTGGTTGTAGGTCTTTGAGGAATCACCACACCGTTTTCCACCATGGTTGAATTAATTCACATTCCCACCATCAGTGTAATAGCATTTCTATTTCTCTATGGCTTCACCAGCTTCTGTTGTTTCTTGACTTTTTAACAATCACCATTCTGACTGGCATGAGATGGTAGTTCATTGTGATTTTCATTTGCATTTCTCTAATGATCAGTGATATTGAGCTTTTTTTATATGTTTGCTGGCTGCATAAATGTCTTCTTTTGAGAACTCTTCATATCCTTTGCCCATTTTTTAATGGTTTTTTTTTTTTCTTGTAAATTTGTCTAAGTTCCTTGTAGATTCTGGATATTAGACATTTTGTCACATATGAAGATTTCAAAATTTTCTCCCATTCTGTAGGTTGTCTATTCATACGATGATAGTTTCTTTTGCTATGTAGAAGCTCTTTAGTTTAATTAGATCCCATTTGTCAATTTTGGCTTTTGTTGCATTGCTTTTTGGTTTTTGTCATAAAAAAAATCTTTGCCTGTGCCTATGTCCTGAATGGGTATGCTAGCTTTTCTTCAGGTTTTATAGTTTTCAGGTTTACATGTAAGTCTTTAATCCATCTTGGGAGTTAATTTTTTGTATAAGGTGTAAGGAAGGAATTTCACTAAGTTTTCTGCATATAGTGTGTTTCCTTGCCGTTTATTAATTAAATAGGGAAGGCTTTCCCATTCCTTTGCCCCTTTGTTAGGTTTGTCAAGATGAAATGGTTTTAGACACCATCTGTTCTAGAAATCTCTATTCTGTTCCACTGGTCTATGTGTCTGTTTTTGTACCAGTACCATGCTGTTTTGGTTACTGTAGCCTTGTAGTATAGTTTGAAGTCAGGTAGTGTGATGCCTCCAGCTTTGTTCTTTTTGCTTAGGATTGCCTTGGCTGTATGAGATCTTTTTTGGTTCCATATGATTTTTTTTTTTTTTTTTTGAGACACAGTCTTGCTCTGTTGCCCAGGCTGGAGTGCAGTGGTGTGATCTCGGCTCACTACAAGCTCCGCCTCCTGGGTTCACGCCATTCTTCTTCTTCTTTTTTTTCTTTTTCTTTTTATATTATTCTTTAAGTTCTAGGGTACATGTGCACAACGTGCAGGTTTGTTACATGTGTATACATGTGCCATGTTGGTGTGCTGCACCCATTAACTCGTCATTTACATTAGGTATATCTCCTAATGCTATCCCTCCCCTGTACCCGCTCCCCACAATAGGACACGGCGTGTGAAGATCACCTTCCTGTGTCCAAGTGATCTCATTGTTCAGTTCCCACCTATGACTGAGAACATGTGGTATTTTATTTTCTGTTCTTGCGATAGTTTGCTGAGAATGATGGTTTCCAGCTACATCCATGGCCCAAAAAATGACACGAACTCATCCTTTTTTATGGCTGCATAGTATTCCATGGTGTATATGTGCCACATTTTCTTAATCCAGTCTATCACTGATGGACATTTGGGTTGATTCCAAGTCTTTGCTATTGTGAACAGTGCGGCAATAAACATACATGTGCATGTGTCTTTATAGCAGCATGACTTATAATCCTTTGGGTATATCCCCAGTAGTGGGATGGCTGGATCAAATGGTATTTCTAGTTCTAGATCCTTGAGGAATCGCCACACTGTTTTCCACAATGGTTGAACTAGTTTACAGTCCCACCAACAGTGTAAAAGGGTTCCTGTTCTCCACATCCTCTCCAGCACCTGTTGCTTCTTGATTTTTTAATGATTGCCATTCTAACTGGTGTGAGATGGTATCTCATTGTGGTTTTGATTTGCATTTCTCTGATGGTGAGTGATGATGAGCATTTTTTCATGTGCTTGTTGGCTGTATGAATGTCTTCTTCTGAGAAGTGTCTGTTCATATCCTTTGCCCACTTTTGATGGGGTTGTTTGTTTTCTTTGCCGTTTGTTTGGAGTTCTTCATAGGTTCTGGATATTAGCCCTTTGTCAGATGGGTAGATTGCGAATTTTCTCCCATTCTGGTTGCCCTGTTCACTCTGTTGGTAGTTTCTTCTGCTGTGCAGAAGCTCTCTAGTTTAATTAGATCCCATTTGTCAATTTTGGCTTTTTTGTTGCCATTGCTTTTGGTGTTTTTAGTCATTGCTTACCCATGCCTATGTCCTGAATGGTATTACCTAGGTTTTCTTCCTAGGGTTTTATGGTTTTAGGTCCACAACATTTAAGCCTCTAATCCATCTTGAATTAATTCTCTTATAAGGAGTAAGGGAAAGGATCAGTTTCAGCTTTCTATTTATGGCTAACCAATTTCCACAGCACCATTTATTAAATAGAGTCTTTCCCCATTTCTTGTTTTGTCAGGTTTGTCAAAGATCAGATGGCTGTAGATGTCTGGTATTATTTCTGAGGGCTCTATTCTGTTGCATTGGTCTATATCTCTGTTGTGGTACCAGTACCATGCTGTTTTGGTTACTGTAGCCTTGTAGTATAGTTTGAAGTGGTGGCATGATGCCTCCAGCTTTGCTCTTTTGGCTTAAGTTGTCTTGGCAATGCGGGGTCTTTTGGTTCCATATGAACTTTAAAGCAGTTTTTCCAATTCTATGAGAAAATTCATTTGGTAGCTTAATGGGGATGGCACTGAATCTATAAGTGCAGGCGGTATGGACATTTTCACAATATTGATTCTTCCTATCCATGAGCATAGTATGTTCTTCCATTTGTTTGTGTCCTGTTTTATTTCACTGAGCAGTGGTTTGTAGTTCTCCTTGAAGAGGTCCTTTACATTCCTTGTGGTTAGTTCCTAGGTAGTATATTCTCTTTGAAGCTATTGTGAATGGGAGTTCATTCATGATTTGGCTCTCTGTTTGTCTGTTATTGGTGTAATAGAATGCTTGTGATTTTGCGTGGGTTTTGCATCCTGAGACTTTGCTGAAGTTGCTTATCCAGCAAGGAGATTTTGGGCTGAGGTGATGGGGTTTTCTAAATATTCAATCATATCATATGCAAACAGGGGCCATTTGAGTTCTCCTTTCCTAACCGAATACCATTTATTTCTTTCTCTTGCCTGGTTGCCTAGCCAGAACTTCCAACACTATGTTGAATAGAATTGGTGAGAAGGGGCATCCCTGTCTTTATTGCCAGTTTTTCAAGGGAATACTTCAGTTTTACCCATTCCGTGTGGTATTTGGCTGTGGGTTTGTCATAAACAGCTCTTATTATTTTGAGAGGCGTTCCATCAATACCGAATTTATTGAAGTTTTTATGAAGGGCTGTTGAATTTTGTCAAAGGCCTTTCTCTGCATCTAGAGATAATCATGTGGTTCTTTGTCTTTGGTTCTGTTTATATGCGGATTCGTTTATTTGATTTGCATATGTTGAACCAGTCTTGCATCAAGGGATGAAGCCCACTTGATCATGGTGGATAAGCTTTTGATGTGCTGCTGGATTTGGTTTTGCCAATATTTTATTGAGGATTTTTTTGCATTGATGTTCATCAGGATGATGATTACAAGAATTTCTCTTTTTGTTGTGTCTCTGTCAGGCGTTGGTATCAGGATGATGTTGGCCTCATAAAATGAGTTAGGGGATTCTCTTTTTTCTATTGAAGTTGGAATAGTTTCAGAAGGTGAATATCCTCCTTGTACCTCATTCAGCTGTGAATCCGTCTGGTCCTGGACTTTTTGGTTTGGTAGGCTATTAATTATTGCCTCAATTTCAGAAGAGCCTGCTATTTGGTCTATTCAGGATTCAACTTCTTCTTGGTTTAGTCTTGAGAGAGTGTAAGTGTTCAGGAAATTATCCATTTCTTCTAGTTTTTCTAGTTTATTCCGTGAGGTGTTTTATAGTATTCTCTGAATGTAGTTTGTATTTCTAATAAGGGTCAGTGGTGATATCCCTTTATCATTTTTATTGCATCGATTTGATTCTTCTCTCTTTCTTCTTTATTAGTCTTGCTAGTGGTCATCCAATTTTGTTGCTCTTTTCAAAAACCAACTCCAGTTCATTGAAGGATTTTTTTGGGTTTTGTGTCTCCTTCCCTTCAGTTTCTGCTCTGATCTTAGTTATTTGTTGTCTTCTGCCAGCTTTTGAATGTGTTTGCTCTTGCTTCTCTAGTTCTTTTAATTGTGATGTTGGGCTGTCAATTTTAGATCTTTTGGTAGCCTCTTGTGGGCATTTAGTGCTATAAATTTCCCTCTACACATGGCTTTAAATGTGTCCAAAGAGATTGTGGTGTGTTGTATCTTTGTTCTCATTGGTTTCAAGAACATCTCTTTGTTTCTACCTTCATTTAGTTATGTACCCAGTAGTCATTCAGAACAGGTTTTTAGTTTCCATGTAGTTGAGTGGTTTGATTGAGTTTCTTAGTCCTGAGTTCCTAGTTTGATTGTACTGTCGTCTGAGGGCAGTTTGTTATCATTTCTGTTCTTTTGCATTTGCTGAGGAGTGCTTTTGCTTTAACTATGTTGTCAATTTTGGAATAAGTGTGATATGGTGCTGAGAATAATATATATATTCTGTTGATTTGAGGTGGAAGTTCTGTAGATGTCTATTAGGTCGCTTGGTGCAAGTTTTCGAATTCCTGGATGTCCTTTTAACTTTCTGTCTGGTTGATCTGTCCTAATGTTGACAGTGGGGTGCTGGGGAGTCTGCAGTATTATTGTATGGGAGTCCTAGTCTCTTTGTAAGTCTCTAAGAACTTGCTTTATGAATCTAGGTGCTCCTATTATTGGGTGCATATATATTTAGGATAGTCAGTTCTTCCTGATGGATTGATCCCTTTACCATTATGTAATGGCCTTCTTTGGTCTCTTTTGATCTTGCTTGGAATCTTCCTCCATCCCCTTTATTTTGAGCCTATATATGGTATGCACATGAAATGGGTCTCCCTGAATACAACAAACTGATGGGTCTTGACTCTTTATCAATTTGCCAGTCTGTGTCTTTAATTGGACCATTTTAGTCCATTTTACATTTAAGGTTAATATTGTTGTGAACTTGATCCTGTCATTTGTGATATAGCTGGTTTATTTTGCTTGCTAGTTGATGCAGTTTCTTCCCTCATGGGCGGACTTTACATTTGACATGTTTTGCAATGGCTGGGTACCTGTTGTTCCTTTCCATGTTTAGTTACTTCCTTCAGGATCTCTTGTAGGACAGGCCTGAATTGGTGACAAAATCTAAGCATTTGCTTGTCTGTAAAGGATTTTATTTCTCCTTCTTATGAAACTTAGTTTGGCTGGATGTGAAATTCTGGGTTTAAAATTCTTTTTCTTTAAAGAATGTTGAATGGCCCCCCACTCTTCTGGCTTGGAGTTTCTGCGAGAGATCTGATGTTAGTCTGATGGGCTTCCCTTTGTGTGTAACCTGACGCTCTCTCTATGGCTGCCCTGAACATTTTTTTCTTCATTTCAACTTTGGTGAATCGACAATTATGTGTCTTGGGTTGCTCTTTTCGGTATCTTTGTAGCATTCTCTGTATTTCCTGGGTTTGAATGTTGGCCTGCCTTACTAGGTTGGGAAGTTCTCCTGGATGATATCCTGCAGCGTGTTTTTCCAACGGTTCCATTTTCCCCAGCACTCCAGAGCACCAATCAGGCGTAGATTTGGTCTTTTCACATAATCCCATATTTCTTGGAGGCCTTGTTCATTTCTTTTTACTCTCTTTTTTCCCCACATACTCTTCTCACTTCATTTCATTCATTTGATCTTCAATGTTGATACTCTTTCTTCCAGATGTAGTTAGGTCGGATTGCTGAAGGTTGTGCATTTGTCCGCATTAGTTCTGGATTTTATGGTTTCACCTCTGTCAGTTCTTTTAAGGACTTCTCTACATTGGTTATTCCTAGTTGCCCATTCATCCAAATCTTTTATCAAGGTTTTGGTTCTTGGCACTTCATAGTTCCTCCTTTGGCTCTGAGAAGTTTGATCAACTGAAGCCTTCTTCTCTCGTCGTTTGATATTTCTCCATCCAGCTTTGTTCCATTGCTGGTGGTGACTGCATTCCTTTTGAGGGGAGATGAGCTCACAATTTTTTTTAATTTATAGATTTTCTGCATTGCCTTTTTTGCCCCATCTTTGTGGCTTTATCTGCCTTTGGTCTTTGATGGTGACTTTATACTGATGGGGTTTTGGTGTAGTTAATCCTTTTCTATTTGTCACTTTGCCTTCTAACAATCAGGACCCTCAGCTGTAGGTCCTGTTGGGTTGCTTGGAGTCCCTCCAGACCCTGTTTGCCTGGGTGTCAGCAGCAGAGGCTGCAGAGATGAGAATATTGCTGAATAGCAAGTGTTGCTGTCTGATTCTTGCTCTCGGCCATTATCCGAGGTGTATCCATTGGGTGAGGTGTGGGGTGTGGTCTTCCCCCTAGTGGGATGCAGCCCAATTAGGCTACTCAGGGGGTCAGGGGACCCACTTGAGCAGGCAGTCTGTCTGTTCTCAGATCTCAACCTCCATGCTGGGAGATCCACTGCTCTCTTCAAAGCGCTGTCAGGGTGAGGGCATTTACCTGTGGAGATTTCTGCTGCTTTGTTTTAACTATGACCTGTCCCCAGGAGGAGTCTACAGAGGCAGGCAGGTCTCCTTGAGGGTGTGGGTAAGGCTCCACCTATTCCGAGCTTCCCTTTGGCTTTGTTTACTTACTTGAGCCTCAGCAATAGCAGGCAACCCTCCCCCAGCCTAGCTGCCACCTTGCAGTTAGATCTCAGACTGCTGTGCTAGCAATGAGGGAGGCTCCTCTGGGCCAGGTGTGGGATATAATCTCCTCGTGTGCCATTTGCTAAGACCCTTGATAAAGCGCAGTATTAGGGTGGGAGTTACCCGATTTTCCAGGTGTCGTGTGTCTCAATTTCCTTTGGGTTGGAAAAGGAATTCTGTTCCCTCTTGCACTTCCCAGGTGAGGCGATGCCTTGCCCTGCTTCAGCTCTCACTGGTCGGGCTGCACCCTCTGACCAGCACCAACTGTCTGACACGACCCAGTGAGATGAACCCGGTACCTCAGTGGAAAATACAGAAATCACCCGTCTTCTGTGTCGCTCATGCTGGGAGCTGGAGGCTGGCGAGTCCCACTATTTTCATGGGTAGCTAAGTCTGTCTCCTTGGCAAATTGAGTTCCAATTATAGTACAATAAGAATTCCGGATTCTTCCTACTCTTCAATCACCTAGTGCATATTGAAGGATTCTCTGAGTGAATTGTGTGAAGGACTGAGAAGATTTAGCCCTGGCACATTCTTTCATAGTATTTACAATCTAATTTGGGAAAGAAGACTGACACATGGGAGAAAACAGACAACAATGCAAGATAACATGGACTGGGCCACAGCATATGGTACAAGGAAGAAGGCAGTGGTGTGTTGGTAGATTTTTAACAACCAACTCTCCAGGAAAAAAAAAATAGTCCTGATACTGAGTGTCGATTTCTGAGTTAACACTATTTCTGTATAGCAGATCTTAATCTACCCAGATGATACTACAGAATATGGAGCTGAGAAAGAATGGTAGCAATCTTCTCTGGTGAGCTGGTGCAAACTGCCTCCAGCACACCATTGGGTATAGGCTTTGTGAAAGAAAGAGAAGTGAGGAACAGGGTTGTTGTGAGATGATTTCATGAAGATGCTAGGCAATGAGCTGAGTCTTGAAATACTCCTAAGAAACAATTTTTAACCATTAAAAATAGATCTAATTTGGTTGTTTAAAAATTCTGTATTTAAGCAAAGAATAAGAATATGATTTCATTTGGGGATTTTATGTTAAGATTGTTCTGTGAATGATAAGGATGTGCTTCCAAGCACGGAGGACTTGGAATCTGGGTGGGCAACGGGGAGTGGGGGACAACCCAGGTAAGAAGAAAAATATGAACACAGGCACAGCTTTGACAATGGGTATTAGAATGTTCGTAGACCCTGGGAAGGTCGGCTTTTTTTTTGCAGTAGAGGAGATAGTGAAGATGGCAGATTTGCTGTGTAAGAATAGTCTGATAGTGCAGGGCCTTATCAGCGCAGCAGAGTTGTACTTACCAGACCAGAGAAGTGATATATGATTAGTATATTAGAACTTAGAGACAATCTTGTTTAAGCTCCTTATTTGGCATTTGAGGCCATGGAGACATCTTTGCCCCAGACCACATGTTTTGTTTTGACATTGACAGACTCCAGATCAGGTTCCAGATTTCCCAAGTCCGAGCCAATTCCAATGTTTCTTCCGTCATAATTAATCCACCTAAAGGATGCTAAGTCTAGTAGCAACAGATTCATAGGGATACAATCTTATTCGTGTCCAAATGAATTAACTTTGATGAAGTATAATGCAGTATGATACAATATATTACATGATACAATATAATACAATGCAATACAATTAAAATATAACATAGCAAAGTTTACCAATTTTTTGGTATACATTTTGGTGAGTTTTGACAAATGTATACACTTGTATTACCACCCTCACAATCAATAACATTTCTTTTACTCCAATAAATTCCCTTGTGTTCTTTTTTGGTCAATTCCCCAGCAATTCTGGCAACCACTTTTTTTTGTCAGTATACATTAGATTTGTATTTCTAGAGTAAATAGAATCATACCATATTAACTATTTTGTGTCTGACTTGATTCAGCATACTGTTTTAAAGATTCCGCCATGTTGCTGTTAGTCTTAGAAATTTGTTCCTCTTATTGCTGAGCAGTGTTTCATTATATGGATGTGTTATATCTTGGACATTTGGGTTATTTGCAGTTTTTTGACATTTAGGAAGAAGGCTGATAGGGCTATTTACATATTCCTGTCTCTATGTGGACACACATTTTCATTCCTATTGTGTCAACATGTAGAAAAAATTACTGAGTGATGGAGTAAGTACATATTTAACTTTATAAAAAACTGCCAAATTGTTCTCCAACTTGGTGATTCTGTTTTACATTTCCACCAGCAATGTTTAAGTTTCAACTTCTTTACTTACTTGCCAAAACTCTTTGTTGTTAGGCTTTTAAATGTTAGCCATTCAAATGAGTGTGTCGTGGTATCTCATTGTGGTTTTAGTTTACAAGTTTTTTAATGGCTAATGATGTTGAACATTCTTTCCTGTGCTTACTGAACATTTCTATATCTTATTTTTGTGAAATATCTCTTCAAATATTTTGCCGATGAAAAATGCGTCTTATTATTGAGTTATAAGAATTATTTATATATGCTGGTTACAATTTTAGACATATGTATTGTAAATATTTCCTCCTACTTGTGGTTTTCCTTTTCATTTATCTTTTCTTTCTTTCTTTTCTTTTTTTCTTTTTGATGTGGTCTCACTCTGTCACACAGGCTGGAGGGCAGTGGCACAATCTTGGCTCACTGCAACCTCCACCTCCCAGGTTCAAGTGATTCTCATGCCTCAGCCTCCTGAGTAGCTGGGATTACAGGTGTGTGCCACCAGACCGGCTAATTTTTGTATTTTTAGTAGAGATGAGGTTTTACCATGTTGGCCAGGCTGGTGTCTAACTCATGGCCTCAAGTGATTAGCTTGTCTCAGCCTCCCAAAGTGCTTGCATTACAGGTATGAGCCACTGCGCCTGTCCAAGCCTTTTAATTTTTCTAACGATGTCTTTTGAAGATTAGAAGCTTTTGATTTTGATAAAGTACAATTTGTGATTTTGTTGTTTTATGAGTTATGCTTTTTGTTTTATATCCAGGAAATCTTTGCTCATTTCAAGGTATTGAAGATTTTATTTCTTATTTTTGTCTGGAATTTGTATAGCTTTATCTTTTATATAAATATCTGTGATTCATCCTTAATTTGTGTGTGTGTGTGTGTGTGTGTGTGTGTGTGATATGAGATAAGGTTTGAGGTTCATTTTTCCCATATAGACATTCATTTCTTCTAGCAACATTTGTTGAAAATACTGTCACTGAGATACCTTTGCACTTTATCAAAAATCAGTGGCTAGATATATGTGGGTCTACTTTTGGACTCTCCGTTTTTTCCTATTGCCTGCACTTGCATCAATACCATACTATCTTGATTACCATAGCCTTCAAATGAAGTAGTGTAAGCTCTTTAACTTTGTACTTCTTTCCTAAAATTGTCTTAGCATTCTTGGTCTTCTGCATATTCATATAAATTTTATAATGGGAAAATGTTTTATTATTCTGGCTAGAAGATTTGGTACCCTAGTCTTAAGTGGGTCATTGTGAATTCAGAAATTGTGCAGACAGGAGACATAACTTTAAAGAAAAAGCCCACTGAATGTGATGTCAAAATAGATATGGCTCCAAAATGTTAACCCATTAATGGACAGGTAAAATGGCAAGGTCATTAAAGAAGACAGAAAAATGGAAATGCAGAGCTTTTTATGAGTATAAGAAAGGTTAATGTTTAGTTCACTTTCAAAAATATGAAATTTATTATGATTGCAAGAAACACTAATAGAGAAGCCAAGAGTGAGGTAAGTTGGAGACTTGGGAAAAAGATTGGTGATGAAAATAGAGATTTGAGAACAATCATCATAGAAATTGCACACACAAGGGTCAAGGATTGACCAGAGAAGAGCATACATAATTATGGTAGAGGGAAAATGAGCAGATTCATGGAAGGTAGCAAAATGAGTGCTGGGAAGAGAGAAAAACAGTGTAGTTTCATGGAAACCAAAGTCAGAGAATGTTTCCATGAGGTAGGAGTTTGAAGTGTTAAAACAGAGAAAGATGAGAAAAAGGAGATAAAGCAAAGTCCAGTGGCCTTAGCAATGGAGAATTCTTTGGTGACATTTGAGCAAACAATCTCATGGGCATGAACATGCCAAAGCCAACTTGCAGGGAATTATGGAGAGTGGGAAAGAAAGCCTGTTTTAATGCTTCTGAAAATAAAGGGAGAACAGTCACTAAAGAGAACCACAGGATCAGATGTATGCTCTCCATACAGTTTATATGCGCTTGCTTTTTGACAAAAGGGACTAGTGTCTCTGCTTCTCAAAATTGTCTGTTCACCATATTTTTAAAAATCGTTAAGCCAGTTGGGCCACAGATAGCTGCAGATTCTTCTCTCAACTCCGGAGTCTCTTCTATACCTCAAGCTGTCCCAATCCTTCATAATGACGGTGGCAACTACACAATGTTTTCTGTCACAGCGCTCTCTTCCTGACTTCACTCAAAAGGCCTACTAGAATCAGCAGAAAAAAAAAAAAAAAAAAAAAAAAAAAAGATTTCCTTGGGGACTTGAGCGATCAATTTTAGCGGAGAGATAATGGCAGAATCTGTGTTGTAGGTGTTCTGTTTTGAGAGTACAATAACATGTTTGGACCACATTACCTCTCCAAAATCAAGTTTCTATATTCATAATTCAACTGAAATGCTGTGTAAAAGCTCATTGGTGACCCTGTTACGAAATCCAGTGACCACATCCCAAAGTTTTCCGTCTTCAAATATTTCAAACTGCTATATCTTTTTTTTCCACAAAACTTTCATCTTTATGGTTTTCTTGACATGCACTTCACCAGAGTCCTCCTTGTTAAGAGGGTCTAAAGAGTGGATATTATTATTGGTTGAAATATAAAGCATGGCTTTCTCCTTGCTGTCCTTTTCCCTTCCTAACATCACTATAATGTCTGTGAGGTGAGCATGCAGGCAGGAGCCCTTTCCATGCACAGAAAGTAGTTTGCTCTACAGTGACAATGTTCATATGTATACAGCCCCAAAGAGGTACAAGTAGGCTTCTCTCTTCATGTGCAAGGACTCTGCATGAGCATTATAATCAAAAAGAAGGAAATTGGATTCAGTCTCAGTACAGTTATCATTGTTCTTTGTTTTAAAGTCCAATTGCTATTGAGAATTTACTCCTTGTTGACTCCATTTATTGCTTTCAGACACTGACATAGCAGAATGCAGAGAAAGAACTTCACAGAAGTGACAGAATTCATCTTGGGATTCTCTAGTTTGGGAAAGCATCAGATAACCATCTCTGGGGTTTTCCTAACTGTCTGCATTTTAACTCTGGCTGGTAACATCATCATTGTGACTATCGTCTGCATTGACCATCATCTCCACACTCCCATGTGTTTCTTCCTAAGCATGCTGGCTAGTTCAGAGATGGTGTACACACTGGTTATTGTGCCATGATTGCTTTGCAGCCACATTTTTCATAACCAGCGTATCTCCTTGGCAGGCTGTGCAACCCAAATGTTCTTTTTTGTTATCTTGGCCATTAATAATTGCTTCCTGCTTACTGCAATGGGCTATGACTGCTATGTGGCTGTCTGCAGGCCCCTGAGGTACACTGTCATCATCAGCAAGGGCCTATGTGCCCAGCTGGTGTGTGGGTCCTTTGGCTTTGGTCTATGGCAGTTCTCCATGTGACAGCCATGTTCAGTTTGCCCTTCTGTGGCACAGTGGTGGACCACTTCTTTTGTGACATTTACCCAGTCATGAAACTTTCTTGCATTGATATCACTATCGATGAGATAATAAATTATGGTGTAAGTTAATTTGTGATTTTTGTGCCCATAGGCCTGATATTTACCTCCTATGTCCTCATCATCTCTTTCATCCTTAAAATTGCCTCAACTGAGGGCTGGAAGAAGACCTTTGCCACCTGTGCCTCCCACCTCACTGTGGTCATTGTCCACCGTGGCTGTTCCTCCACTACCTACCTCAAGCCCAAGTCAGAAAACTCTACAGAACAAGACCTCCTTCTGTCAGTGACCTACACCATCATCGCTCCCCTGCTGAACCCTGTTGTTTACAGTCTGAGAAACAAGGAGGTCAAGGATGCTCTATGCAGAGTTGTGGGCAGAAATATTTCTAAACACATTGGATTATTAAATCAAGAGACCGTTAGCCCTGTGTAGTGTGTCTACTCACAAACATGCCACAATACACAAGTTCATCAAATATAATATTTGTTGAGAATACTGTCAGAGAATAGAAATGCTTTTCTATTTAGTGTTCTAGGGATGACAGAAAGCAGGATTTCTGCTCTGGTGAATTTGGTTACCAGACACAAGACTCACTCCAAGCTGGATTAAGACTACTTGTCTCTGTGCTTGAATATTTCAGCTTTGAAAGCTTTTTGGCTCCCATTTTACCTGAACTCTCTGAGAGTCAAATCTTTGAGCTTGTCCGGTTAGGGGATGTGGAGTAGAGGCAGTGGGAACATGGGTGGCAGGGGTGTTAGGAAAATAAGTTGCAGAGACACCAACCTTTATTTCTCTCTGCTTACATAAAAAATAAAGCTTTCATTCTCAGGAGTCAAATAATATTCCATGTGACAGTCATTTTGTAATTATATCTTAATCTTGCTGATTGAAAAATGAACAGCTTTGAAAAAAAGTGTCTTCTTTTATTATCCAGCTGTGTTCGCTCCTCAAATAGTGTTCATTTCTATGTGCACTCCTTCCTTCTGTGCAATCAAGGCAGAAATCTCTGCTGCTCCATAGGGGATAAGCAGAAAGGACACATACTGGTGGCTTTTCTCTGAAGCTACATTTTTATCCAGATGCACTTTTCATAAAGACTTGTCTCTTTTCAACTTATGGTAGTTTTTTAGATTTTTAATGTATATGCAGTAGTTTCACTGACATTGAAGTTGTTGTCTTAGATATTGGTTGTACTAATTCTAGGGTCCAAGGTAAATGCCATTAACTTCCATTCTCTCAGAAAACTGTGCAAACTTCATATTTTTCCAGATATTTATTGGCAAAATAAGCATAACTATGCTACATTATTGTATACACTCAATGGGAAACATTGTGGGAATATTTTGTTTTATGAATCTTCCCACCAGAGTTTATCTCTACTCTGAGACAGACGTGGAAGATACTTTCTAAGAGACGCAGGTATGGAAACATCAGTTTTCACACACTCATGACATCTGTTGTTGTTCCATTCTCAAATCATTTTATCTCTTATCTCTTACTCTTCTATCTCTTACTATCAGGATTAAGGCAATTCTGCAATGAAGGAAAATAATTTCAAGTATGCACTCAGGATTGTCACCTGTATGCTGTTATTTTCTCTGTTACTTGATTCCTATCTCTTACAGTCCAGTTTTATTTTTCTGTTCCTAACCACAGAAATAGGGTTAAGTGTCTTCTAGGTGACCTGTGATCTTCTCTGTCTTCCACAGATCCCTTTGTGAGGAGGTCACAAACTGGAGGTGAAGGGTCTCTGCACAGTGTCCCCTTCATCTGGCTGTCCCAGTTGGATAACATCATAGCTGATAGCAGGGTCTCCCTACTGACCAGCCTGATAGCCTTCTCAAAAGGTGTCTGTCTCAACCTGAGGTTCATAGTTTTCTAGGGGGTGCCTGGGCGGGTGTCAGAAGATTTTTAAACTTTTTTGAAACTATTCACTACATTTCTAATATAAGTGTTAATGTGACTTTTTCATCGTATTCTTAGAGAATTAACTGTGGCATAAGAATTTCTTCCCTCAAATCCAAACAGAAATATGAGACTAGATCCAGCTTTCTTCCTTCAGAGACTATTGACTGCCACAATATCCTTACACCCTCTTAAATCAGGATCCTTTGACCTGGTCCAGTTTTGCCTATATAAGCATTGCTGTTCTTACACTAGTTAGAGAATATGGAAGGTATAGGTGGTTCTCAGCTTGGAGGTTGAGGAATAATGGATTATGGGGGAATATCAGAGGCCAAGTGTGGTCTTATTGAAAGTTTTTCGGTCTTCTTCCATCCCTTCCTGTATTCCTTCCTGTATTCCCTAAGTGTTTCAATACCATTCCTGCTCTCCAACACTTTGTGGATGAGTGAATACCCCACTAGTGTTAGTTGGTTTACATACTTTGCATGGATTTAGACTCACTAGAGAAAGAAGCATCTACAGGCAAAGTGCAATAGGATAAGAGTGGGTAAGTCTATGTGGTCACAGATCCCTCCTGGAGGATGAATTAGGAAGAGAGAGTCATTTTGTTGCTGCTTCCTATTGTCTATGAAAATGCTTATATTGATAATTAATGTGGCAATTATTTTCGCTATCTCAATTATTTTTGTTGTCATTATCATCATCATGATTATTCCCCAATGTCTCACTCTATCCATACTCCTTTATTTTTCCTCTTTTGTACATTTCAAATACTTTTATTTTAATATGTTTTTTGTTAAGCTCTTTTATTCACCAGAAAAATAGTCATAATATCATGTATTTATTAAATCAATGTACCTTTTTCAAGCACTATGTGTCAAGCAATTAACTATCTCTGGGGTTACAATAATGACTAATGTAGAGATTCAGTTTCTTGTTATTCACAGTCCAGTGTGAAGGCAGACAAAATAACAAGAAGTACAAAAACTTGCTAAAGGCACATGCACAGGATTGTCGTTTGGGGTCGGGGTGTTGTTCAGAAAAGGAATCTATTTAGAAGGTCAGAAAACATTCATAGAGAGGTGATATTTAATTAACTTTTTGTGGCGTTGGGTCAACTGGTGTCTGCAAAGGATGAGGGAAGATGATAAGGGAAAGAGAAGAGTCTAACAGAGACACAGAAACCTGAAAAAGCCAGAAGTGTTAGTTGGGCAGGTGTTTTATTCACCTGTATGCCCACTGCCCTGTTGAATACTAGTCTGGCAAAAAGTAAGTGCTTAATATACCTTTGCATGAATGAATGTGTGAACATCTATTGAGTACAAAGTCTTGTTCAATAATTTCCTCAGGTGTATTTTTTGATAGATACATCTTGTCATATTCTTTCTGTTTGTCTGATAGACTCCTTTTACCTAAAATCAAGTAACAGAGAAAATAACAGAGTACAGGTGACAATCTTGACTGCATACTTGAAATTATTTTCCTTCATTGCAGGATTGCTATTTATCATATATTTACATTAGTTAGCCACTTAAAATTGTACACTGGATTAATATATTTTAGCTATAAGCAGGACCATTAGTTTGACAATATTTAAAATAATTGCTTGATAACCTGACATATAAAATCAAGAGTTAAGACATTTAAACATTTACCTTTAGAAAAATTATGAAAAGACTATTATGGATCTTATAGCTTCTGAAATGATTTTTACAGTGTTGACTTTGTAACTTCTTTAGAGAAAAACTAGTTTTGCCTGATATCCTTTTACATTCATCAATTGTAACCTATAATGGATTAGATGAGAAAATGGCTGCAGCACTCCCAACAATGAGTAGAATAATACATTTTATTGATGGGTGCAAATGTTTCTGGGAGAAGAGAAAGGAGGGAAGTGGTCAGGAGAGATAAACTTAAGCCAAAGATAAGCAGGTAGTACGTGCCACACAGAGCTTAACTTTTAAAAAGACATGTTTAAAGGGTACAAGAACCTAAGGTAGTTTTGTTGTGCTGCTAAGGTGTGAACACAAGTGTGAGTGTGTGTGGTGTGTGTGTATATGTATACATGCATGCATATGTATATTTTTGTGGGAGGGTGCTAACATTTAAAAATTTTGGATGTAATGGGCATTGTAATAAAATGCTTATCGTCTTTAATGTTTATATAGCTCTTCAGAGTTTACAAGGGTCTTTTGTATTCATCATCCCATTTGATTCTTATAGCACTCCTGTAAGGTATTAGTCCCCTAGTTTTCAGATATATCTATTGCAAATGGTAGTTTAAATTACTTTTCCAAGGTCATATTCTTTGTTAGAACTAGCAGTAGCACTAAAATGAAAGTGAGCCTTAACTACAAATCTAGTAATTCTGAATTCCATGTTTTTTATTACGTTGTCCATTTTTATTACTTCATTCATTCAAACACACGTGTGCATGCGTATGCATGCACACACGCGCACACACACACACACAGTATTAATTCTCATCAGAGAATAAGGTACAATGAATTAACTTTATTTTTGAGATCCTAAAACTTCATTTCACTCATAATTGATGAACTTTTTCTAAAATGTTCTAATTCCTTCCCTGATTCTGCAAATAAAATATGTTGGTGATCATGAATATATTTTTAAATAACGTTTACCATGGGCACTTAACTGTATCTTGTGTTGTGGTTCAGCGATATTGTCAGTTGGAACTGAGCTTGTATCATTTTTGCTTCTGAATTAAAAGACTCACATACTCCAGTATTTTATGAACTTTGAGTTAGAATTGCATAGTTTCTGATTCTTTTAATTATTTAGTTTGTTACTTCAACAAATATGAAATGCCTGTTCACTCTGAATGTCAGACGCTGGGTTAGGTGCCAGGAATGTAGAGATAAATAAGATCTGAGTCTTGCATTGAGCAGCTAACAATCTACTTGCAACCCATTTCAGTGCAGTGTGATTAATGCCATACACAGAGCACTGTGAAGACCCAGAGAAAAGAATTCCTAACTCAATTGGTGAATTTCATCCTTGCATGTATTCGTAGCAGGTCAAGGTGAATGAGTTTGACAAGTTCAAGAACTTTATTCTAGTAAAACTTCCTGACATTAAGCCTACTCAGAGATAGCAAGTGCCCCCAGGTTAATGACCAGAATCTCTATAATTTATCATCCACAATTTTCAGCATGTAATTACAAAATGCTCAACATTGGAAAAAACGGAATATTGTGACCCCTATCAAGAGAAAATGAGTCAACACGTCAACCCTAAGATGACTCCATTCAATAGTCAAGGACTTTAAAGTAGCTAGTGTGTATAGGCTCAAGAACTTACAGAAAAAATATTCTTATAATAAGTAAACATATATAGAATCTCAGTCAAGAAATCTAGAACTGAAAATTAAAATATACGAAATAAAAATTTCCTGTTTAACAATAGATTGGTGCTGGCAGAAAAAAGGGTCAATGAACTTGAAGAATGATTAATAAAATTATTGAATCTGAAGAACAGAGAAAAAAATGAATAACAATGAACAGGGTCTCAATGACTTGTGCTACAATACAAGACATTTAATGTACATGTACGTGAAGTCTCAGAAAGAGAGAATAGTATGTGTCACAAAAATATTTGAAAAAACATTGGTTAAAATGTTCATATTATTAAAAAATATAAGATACAGATCCAAGAATCTGAGTGAATTCCAGGTAGAGTAAATAGAACAACATCAAATATATGTAAGCAGAGTCAAATATTTAAAACCAGAAATGAAAAAAAGTCTTGAAAGTCACCAGGCTAAAATAACATAATTTTTTCCAAGATGGAAGATTAGAAGCTTGTTAGCACATCTCACCCACTTAGAAATAGCAAAACACTGTGTATAAATTTACACTGCGAAATTTTGTCAAATAAAACAAAACAAAATAAAACCAACCAGGAGTGCCCAGGAAACTGCCAGCCAGCACAGGAGGCAGTTATTGGTTTGGAGAATTTTGGTAGGGAAATTTGTGATCTGGCCTTGAGGAGGGGAGAAGTCCTCATGGCTAGAAAAGAGGTGAATGTGATATGGGCTTTAGCCACAGGCATTGGAGTTGATAACCCTGTCTTTGCAAGACTGAACCTGAAGAGATTTGGCCTGGGAGCCATGGTTTTGACACAGGCAGTAAGTTTTTGGCCTGCAGCAGTTTTGCCATCTGAAGACAAAGTACTTGTGACCTGGCTGGTTGTCTTAGCTTGCTGCCAGCTGCAAGCTGTGGCAAAGACCCTTGCCAGGTTGAAAGCATTAAAGCAAGGCGGGTTCCACTACTGCCTGCTCGGCCATGGTGCACGAGTTGCCTCTCTACCCATGCCAACTCTATGGCATGGTAATGGTTGCTTCGCTCCTCCTTGAAGTATTGCTCCATGGGCCTAAGAACTGCTTTCTGACTCCTGTCAGGGTCAGCACATATGCCCACTATTGAGGGCCCAAGTGCAGGTTTCACCATCCCAGCCCTCCCCAGCTTGTCTACTCACCCCTGCCTCAGAGGCAGAGCATGAGATTAGAACCACTGAGAGCTCCATGGCCCAACCCATCACCTGGAGCACCTGAGCATTTCTCCTGGTTAACAAAGATCAGGCATAAACTTACTGCTACCACCATAGCTGGCTCTCACCTGCAAGCACCACTTAATGGCCAGGAGGTGAACCCACACAGTCCAATACAAAATTTGCTAACATAATTGCAGCCTAGAAGCAAATAGCAATGTCTAACCTAATTGAACATCCTGAATGCCCAGAGATGTGAAGGAGAAACTGATCCTGTTTTTACCTGTTGAGGTTGTTGTACTGGGATTACCATAAAGAGACCTCAGCAACTTCCTCCAGGGGCCTGAGGACTCCCCCACCACCATGTCAGGGCTGGTGCTTGCACTTGCCATTGGAGAGCCTGAGTGTAGGCTTCCCCTACCTGGCTCCACCATCCCCTCCTAAAGGGAGGGTGGGACTGAAGCTCTTGAGTGCTCCAGAGCCCAACTCACCACATAAAACACTGGAGCACTTCTCCAGCTGTTAACACAGATCAAGCATAAACCCTACAGATACTGCCTCAGCTGGCTTTTACCTGAAAATGTCACCTACTGGCTAGGAAGTTGACTGGCACAACCCAGTACAAAATCTGCTGATACAAGAGTGCAGCACTTGGGAAGGAGACAAACTTTTCCTAACTTCTACTAACACCATTGTCCATGCCACCTTAGCTTGTCAGGGGGCAGTGAGCCTGCTCACACACCTGGTGCACCACTATGACAACCAGCATTTGAGAAAGCTGGCACACTACAGCTATTTATAACAAAAAAAAAATAGAGTCTTTACTACTGAATGCACCCAGAGGCACGAATGACCCTACCCAACATAAATCATAGTGACACCCTCAAGAAAGAAGGTCCTGCCTGCATTAATGAAAGTAAATTCAAAATTAAGAAGTGACTGTTTGCCCAGATGCAAAGAAATCAGCATAATTATTCTGGAAGTATTAAAAAACAAGGGTTTATGATGCACCAAAGGAACAATAATTTTCTAGCAATGAATCCTAACCAAAAGAAAATATTTCAAAAGTCAGAAAAAATTCAAAATACTGATTTTAAAGAAGCTCAGTGAAATACAAGATAAATCTAAAAATGAATACAAAGAAATCCAAAAACCAATTCAGGATATAATATAGAAATTTACTAAGGAGATATCTTAATTTTTTTTTCTGGAAATGAAATATTCTTTGAAGGGGTTAAAAAATACAGTTGAAACCTTCAACAATAGATTATACCATGCAGAATAGAGAGTCTCTGAATCCGAAGACAGGTCTTTTGAATTAATCCAGTCGGACAAAAATAAAGTAAAATGAGTAAAAAGAAGGACAAGGCCTTAAAGAAGTATGAGACTACAGAAAATGACCAAGCTTATGAATCATTGTTATTCTTGAGGGAGAAGAAAAAGCAAGAAGTTTAGGAAATCTGTTTAAAAAAAAAATTGATGAAACCATCCCTTATCTTACAACACATTTAGACATCCAGATGCAAAAGGCCTGGCAAACACCAGGAAAATACATAGCAAGATGGATTTCACCATAATATATAGTTAACAGACTGTCTAAAGTCAATGTGAAAGTAAAAGATTCTAAAATTATCAAGATAGAATTGTCAAGGGGGTGCCAAGATGGCTGAATAAGAAAAGCTCCAGCCTCCAGCTTCCAGCATGAGCTACACAGAAGACGGGTGATTTCTGCATTTCCAACTGAGATGCCAGGTTCATCTCACTGGGGCATGTCAGACAGTGGGGGCAGGACAGTGGGTGCAGCCCAACAAACAAGAGCCGAAGCAGGATGAGGCATTGCCTCACCCGGGAAGTGACAGGGGGAAGGGAATTCCTTTTCTTAGCCAATGGAAACCCTGACACACAACACCTGGAAAATCAGGTCACTCCCACCCTAACACTGCACTTACCAAGAGTCTTAGCAAACGGCACACCAGGAGATTATATCCTGTGCCTGACTCAGAGGATCCCACGCCCACAGAGCCTCTCTCATTGCTAGCACAGCAGTCTGAGATCTAACTGCCAGGTGGGAGCGAGGCTGGGGGAGGGGTGTCTGCCATTGCTGAGGCTTAAGTAGGTAAACAGAGCAGCCTAGAAGCTCGAACTGGATGGAGCCCACCACAGCTCAAGGAGACCTGTCTGCCTCTGTAGACTCCACCTCTGGGGACAGGTCATAGCTAAACAAAAAGCAGCAGAAACCTCTGCAGATGTAAATGTCCCTGTCTGACAGCTTTGAAGACAGTAGTGATTCTCCCAGCATGGAGGTTGAGATATGAGAACAGACAGACTGCCTGCTCAAGTGGGTCCCTGAACCCTGAGTAGCCTAACTGGGAAAGCCTAACCGGGATTAGACTAACTGGAGTGGACCTCAAGCAAACTCCAACAGACCTGCAGCTGAGGGTCCTGACTGTTAGAAGGAAAACTAACAAACAGAAAGGACATCCACACCAAAACCGCATCTGTACATCACCATCATCAAAGACCAAATGTAGATAAAAACCACAAATATGGGGAAAAAGCAGTGCAGAAAAGCTCAAAATTCAAAAAATCAGAGTGCCTCTCAACATCCAAAGGAACGCAGCTCCTCACCAGCAATGGAACAAACCAGGTTGGAGAATGACTTTGATGAGTTGAGAGAAGAAGGCTTCAGATGATCAAACTTCTCAGAGCTAAAGGAGGAACTATGAACGAAGTGCAAAGAAACTAAAAACCTTGAAAAAAGATTTGATGAATGGATAACTAGAATAACCAATACAGAGAAGTCCATAAATGACCTGATAGAGATGAAAACCATGACACGAGAACTACGTGACAAATGCACAAGCTTCAGTAACCGACTCAATCAACTGAAAGAAAGAGTATCAGTGACTGAAGATTAAATGAATGAAATGAAGTGAGAAGAGAAGTTTAGAGAAAAAACAGTAAAAAAAAATGAATAAAGTCTCCAAGAAATATGAGATTATGTGAAAAGACCAAATCTACGTCTGATTGGTATACCTGAAAGTGACGGGGAGAATGGAGCCAAGTTGGAAACCACTCTGCGGTATATTATCCAGGAGAACTTCCCCAACCTAGCAAGGCAGGCCAACATTCAAATTCAGGAAATACAGAGAACACCACAAAGATACTCCTCGAGAAGAGCAACTCCAAGACACATGACTGCCAGATTTACCAAAGTTGATATGAAGGGAAAAATGTTCAGGGCAGCCAGGGAGAAAGGTCGGGTTACCTACAAAGGGAAGCCCATCAGACTAACAGCAGATCTCTCAGCAGAAACTCTACAAGCCAGAAGAGAGTGGGGGCCAATATTCAACATTCTTAAAGAAAATAATTTTCAACCCAGAATTTCGTATCCAGCCAAACCAAGTTTCATGAGTGAAGGAGAAATAAAATCCTTTCCACATAAGAAAATGCTTAGAGATTTTGTCACCACCAAGCCTGCCCTACAAGAGATCCTGAAGGAAGCACTAAACATGGAAAGAAACAACTGGTACAAGCCACTGCAAAAACATGCCAAAATGTAAAGACCATCAATGCTAGGAAGAAACTGCATCAACT
The DNA here is from genome assembly GCF_008728515.1 of Papio anubis. Classification (NCBI taxonomy): domain Eukaryota; kingdom Metazoa; phylum Chordata; class Mammalia; order Primates; family Cercopithecidae; genus Papio; species Papio anubis. Next base: position 108,379 of record NW_022162242.1, on the reverse strand, counting down.
AATGAGCAAAATAACCAGCTAACGTCATAATGACAGCATTAAGTTCACACATAACAATTTTAACCTTACATGTAAATGGGTTAAATGCTCCAATTAAAAGACACAGGCTGGAAAGTTGGATAAAGAGTCTAGATCCCTCAACTTGCTGTATCCAGGAGACCAATCTCATGTGCAGTGACACACATAGGCTCAAAATAAAGGGATGGAGGAAGATGTACCAAGCAAATGGAAAACAAAAAAAAGCATGGGTTGCAATCCTAGTCTCTGATAAAACAGACTTTAAACCAACAAAGATCAAAAGAGACAAAGAAGGCCATTGCATAATGGTAAAGGGAGCAATTCAACAGGAGGAGCTAACTATCCTAAATATATATGCACCCAATATAGGAGCACCCAGATTCATAAAGCAAGTCCTTAGAGACTTACAAAGAGACTGAGACTCACACACAATGATAATAGGAGACTTTAACACCTCACTGTCAACATTAGACAGATCAATGAGACAGAAAGTTAACAAGGATATCCAGGAATTGAACTCAGCTCTGCACCAAGGGGAACTAATAGACATCTACAGAACTCTCCACCCTAAAACAACAGAAGATACATTCTTCTCAGAACCACATGCACTTATTCGAAAATTGACCACATAGTTGGAAGTAAAGCCCTGCTCAGCAAATGTAAAAGAACAGAGATTATAACAAACTGTCTCTCAGACCACAGTGCAATCAAACTAGAACTCAGGATTAAGAAACTCAATCAAAACTGCTCAACTACATGGAAACTGATCAACCTGCTCCTGAATGACTACTGGGTACATAACAAAATGAAGGCAGAAATAAAGATGTTCTTTGAGACCAATGAGAACATGATACAACATACTGGAATCTCTGGGACACATTTAAAGCAGTTTGTAGAGGGAAATTTACAGCATAAATGCCCACAAGAGAAAGCAGGAAAGATCTAAAATTGACACCCTAACACCACAATTAAATGTACTAGAGAAGCAAGAGCAAACACTTTCAAAAGCTAGCAGAAGGCAAGAAGTAACTAAGATCAGAGCAGAACTGAAGGAGATAGAGACACAAAAACCCCTTCAAAAAATCGATGAATCCAGGAGCTGGATATTTGAAAAGATCAACGAAATTGATAGACCACTAGCAAGACTAATAAAGAAGAAAAGAGAGAAGAATCAAATAGACACAATAAAAAATGATAAAGGGGATATCACCACCGATCCCACAGAAATACAAGCTACCATCAAAGAATGCTATAAACACCTCTATACAAATAAACTAGAAAACTTAGAAGAAATGGATAAATTCCTGGACAAATACACTCTCCCAAGACTAAACCAGGAACAAGTTGAGTCCCTGAATAGACCGATAGCAGGCTCTGAAATTGAGGCAATAATGAACAGCCTACCAACCAAAAAAAGTCCAGGACCAGATGGATTCACAGCTGAATTCTATCAGAGGTAGAAGGAGGAGCGGGTACCATCCCTTCTGAAACTTCTCCAATCAATTAAAAAAGAGGGAATCCTCCCTAACTCATTTTATGAGGCCAATATCATCCTAATACCAAAGCCTGGCCGAGACACAGCAAAAAAAGAGAATTTTAGACCAATATCCCTGATGAACATCGATGCAAAAATCCTCAGTAAAATACTGGCAAACCAAATCCAGCAGCACATCAAAAAGCTTATCCTCCATGATCAAGTGGGCTTCATCCCTGGGATGCAAGCTGGTTCAACATACGCAAATCAATAAACTTAATCCAGCATATAAACAGAACCAAAGACAAAAACCACATGATTATCTCAATAGATGCAGAAAAGGCCTTTGACAAAATTCAACCGCCCTTCATGCTAAAAACTCTCAATAAATTCAGTATTGATGGAACGTATCTCAAAATAATTAGAATTATTTATGACAAACCCACAGCCAATATCATACTGAATGTGCAAAAACTGGAAGCACTCCCCTTAAAAACTGGCACAAGACAGGGATGCCTTCTCTCACCACTCCTATTCAACATAGTGTTGGAAGTTCTGGCTAGGGCAATCAGGCAAGAGAAAGAAATCAAGGGTATTCAATTAGGAAAAGAAGAAGTCAAATTGTCCCTGTTTGCAGATGACATGATTGTATATTTAGAAAACCCCATCATCTCAGCCCAAAATCTCCTTAAGCTGATAAGCAACTTCAGCAAAGTCTCAGGATACAAAATCAATGTGCGAAAATCATAAGCATTCTTATACACCAGTAACAGACAAACAGAGAGCCAAATCATGAATGAATTCCCATTCACAATAGCTTCAAAGAGAATAAAATATCTAGGAATCCAACTCACAAGGGATGTGAAGGACCTCTTCAAGGAGAACTACAAACCACTGCTCAGTGAAATAAAAGAGGACACAAACAAATGGAAGAACATTCCATGTTCATGGATAGGAAGAATCAATATCGTGAAAATGATCATACTGCCCAAGGTAATTTATAGATTCAATGCCATCCCTGTTAAGCTACCCATGACTTTCTTCACAGAATTGGAAAAAACTGCTTTAAAGTTCATATGGAACCAGAAAGAGCCCACATTGCCAAGACAGTCCTAAGCCAAAAGAACAAAGCTGGAGGCATCAAGCTACCTGACTTCAAACTATACTACAAGGCTACAGTAACTACAACAGCATGGTACTGGTACCAAAACAGAGATAGTGACCAATGGAACAGAACAGAGCCCTCAGAAATAATAGCACACATCGACAACCATCTGATCTTTGACAAACCTGACAGAAACAAGAAATGGGGAAAGGATTCCCTATTTAATAAATGGTGCTGGAAAAACTGGCTTGCCATAAGTAGAAAGGCAAAACTGGATCCCTTCTTTACTCCTTATACAGAAATTAATTCAAGATGGATTAGAGACTTAACGTTAGACATAAACCATAAAACCCCTAGAAGAAAACCTAGGCAATATCATTCAGGACATAGGCATGGGCATGGACTTCATGTCTAAAACACTAAAGCAATGGCAACAAAAGCCAAAATTGACAAACAGAATCCAATTAAACTAAAGAGCTTCTGCACAGCAAAAGAAACTACCATCAGAGTGAACAGGCAACCTACAGAATGGGAGAAAATTTTTGCAGTCTACTCATCTGACAAAGGGCTAATATCCAGAACCTACAAAGAACTCACACAAATTTACAAGAAAAAAACAAATGACCCCATCAAAAAGTGGTCAAAGGATATGAACAGACACTTCTCAAAAGAAGACATTTATCCAGCCAACAGACACATGAAAAATTGCTCATCATCAGTAGCCATCAGAGAAATGCAAATCAAAACCACAATGAGATACCATCTCACACCAGTTAGAATGGCAATCATTAAAAAGTTAGGAAGCAACAGGTGCTGGAGAGGATGTGGAGAAATAGGAACACTTTTCCACTGTTGGTGGGACTGTAAACTAGTTCAACCATTGTGGAAAACAGTGTAGCGATTCCTCAAGGATCTAGAACTAGAAATACATTTGACCCAGCCATTTCATTACTGGGGATATACCCAAAGGATTATAAGTCATTCTGCTATAAAGACACATGCACACATATGTTTATTGCAGCACTATTCACAATAGCAAAGACTTGGAACCAACCCAAATGTCCATCAGTGACAGACTGGATTAAGAAAAGATGGCACATATTCACCATGGAATACTATGCAGCCATAAAAAAGGATAAGTTCGTGTCCTTTGTTGGGACATGGATGCAGCTGGAAACCATCATTCTCAGGAAACTATCGCAAGAACAGAAAACCAAATACCACATATTCTCACTCATAGGTGGGAATTGAACAATGAGATCACTTGGACATAGGAAGGGGAACATCACACACTGGGTCCTGTTGTGGGATGGGGGTAGGAGGAAGGGATAGTATTAGGAGATATACTTAATTTAAATGACGAGTTAATGGGTGCAGCACACCAAAATGGCACATGTATACATATGTAACAAACCTGCATGTTGTGCACATGTACCCTAGAACATAAAATATAATTAAAAAAATTAAAAAAAGATAAAATTGTCTAGCCACTCATAAAGGAAACCTCATCATATTAGCAGTGAATTTCTAAGCAGAAACCTTGCATGCCAGAAGGGATTAGGATCCTATTTTTAGAGTTGTTAAAGAAAAAACTTTCAACCATGAGTTCTGTATGCTGCAAGAATAAGCTTTGTAGATGAAAGAGAAAAGTATATTTCCCAGAGAAACAAATGCTGAGAGAATTCGTTACTACCAGACCAGTTCTACTAGAAATGCTCAAAGGAGTCCTAAACATGGAAATGGAAAGTTGATATTTGCCATCATAAAACATACAGAAATATACATCTCACAGACATTGTAGAAACAATTTTACAAGGAAGAAGAGAAAGAAATCAAATGGCAACAGGACATAACTCCACCAAACCACAAAGACAAGCAGAGATTAAAAAGAAACACTCAATCTTCAAAATAACTAGAAAATTAACATTATGACAGGAACTAAACTTTACATATGAATCTTAAGTTTGCATGTAAATAGATTAAATGCTCTACTTTAAAGGTATAGAATGGCTGAATTAATTAAAACATGAACCAACTGTATGCTGCTTCTAAGAAACTTATCTTACTGGTGAAAACATAGACTGAATGCAAAGGGATGGAAAAAGGTATTGCCCACAAATGAAAACTAAAAGCAAGCAGGAATATCTATATTTATATCTGATAAAATATACTTTAAATCAACAACATTAAAAAGAGACAAAGAATGTTATTATATAATGATAAATATGTAAATTCAACAAGAATGTAAAACAATCATAAATATATATGTGCTAAACACTGGAGCACTCAGATTCATGAAGCAAATATTACTAGACACGAAGAGAGAGCAATACAATAATAGTTGGGGGGGCTTCAACACCCCACTAACAGCACTAGAAAGATCATCAAGACAGAAAATCAACAAAGAAACATTGTACATAAATTAGGTTTTAGATCAAAGGGAACTGACAGACATTGACTTAACATTCTATCTAACAAATGTAGAATATACATTCTTCTCATAGCACATAGGATGTTTTCCAATACAGTTAATATGTTAGGCCATGCCATGAAACTAGTTTCAGTAAATTAAAAGAAATTAAACAGTAGCAAGTATTTTCTCAGAACATAGCAAAATAAAACTAGAAAACAATACCAAGAGGAATTCTCAAAACTATACAGATATATGGAAATTAAACAGCATACTCTTGAACAATCTTGCATCAATGACAAAATTAAATTGGAAGTTTGAAAAACCTTTGAATTTAATAAAAATGGAGACACAAGCAAAACTTTTAGAATGTAGCAAAAGCAATGCTGTGAGGAAAGTTTATAGTGTCAAAGAACTACACCAAAAACAAAAAGATCAAAAATTAACAATCTGAAATTGCACCTCAAGGAAATAGAGAACAAGAACAAACCAAACCCAAAGCTAGCAGAAGAAAAGAAATAACAAAGATAAGGGAAAAACTAAATAAAATTGAGACCAAGGGAACAATAGAAAGGAGCAATGAAAGAAAAGTTGGTTTTTGAAAAGATTAACAAAATTGATAAACTCTAGGTACACTAACCAAGAAAAGAAGAAAGAGGATTTAAATGCACACAATTATAAAAAAAAATGTAGACATTAACAACTGATACTACAGAAATGCAAAAGAACATCAGAGACTACTATGAACAACTCTACGTATCAAATTAGAAAACCTAGAGGAAATGTATTAATTCATGGAAACATACAGTCTCCCAAGATTAAACCGGGAAGAGGTAGAAATCCTGAACAGACCAATAAAGACAAGTGAGATTGAGTCAGTAATAAAATTCTGCCAACAACAAAAAATCCCAGGACCAGGTGAGTTCACACCCAATTCTATGAAACATACAAAGAATTTGTACTAATCCTACTGAAACTATTCCAAGAAAATAGAGAGGAAGTAAATACTCCCTAACTCATTCTATAAAGTCAGTATCATCCTAAAACCAAAGCCCTACAAGAGGACAACAATAAAACAAAACTACAGACTAGTATCTCTGACGAACATGGAGGCAAAAATTCTCAACAAAATACTAGCTAATGGAATCCAATATCACATAAAAAAATACCACCATAAACAAGTGGATTTTATTCTGTGGATGCAAGGATGGTTCAACATACACAAATCAATCAATGTGACCCATGACACAATCAGAATTAAAAATGAAAACCATATGATCATCTCAATAGAATCAAAAAAAGCATTTGATAAAAATCAGCATAAAAACACCCCCAACAAACTATGCATAGAAGGAACATACCTCAAAATAATAAAAGCCATATATACAAAACCACAGTTGACATAATACTGAATTGGGAAAAGTTGAAGGCAGTCTCTCTAAGAACTGGAATAAGACAACAATGCACACATTTACCACTCTTATTCAATGTAGTACTGGAATTCCTAGCCAGAGCAATTAGGCAAGAAAAAGAAATTTAAGGCATTCACGTTGGAAAAGAGGAAGTCAAACTATCTCTGTTCACTGATGTTATAACCTTAGAAATCCCTAATGACTCTTCTAAAAACACTCTTAGATTTGATGAACAAATTCACTAAAGTTTTAGATACAAAATCAATGTACAAAAATCAGTAGGATTTCTATGTGCCAGTAACAATCAAACTGATAACCAAATCAAGAAGTCAATTTCATTAGCAATAGTTACAAAAATAACATATCTAGAAATATATTTAGCCAAGGAAGTGAAAGATCTCTACAAAGAAAGCTACAAAACACTGATGAAAGAAATTGTAGATGACAGAAATACATGGAAAAAGTCCCAAGCTCATTAATCAGGGAATTAACATTGTTAGAATGACCATACTGCCCAAAGGAATGTACAGATTCAATGCAATCCCTATGAAACTACCAACATCGTTTTTTTTCACAGAATTAGGAAAAATAATCTTAAAATTCATCTAAAACCAAAAAAGAGCCTGAGTAGCCAAAGCAATTCTAAGCAAAAAGAACAATGCTACAGGAATCACAATACCTGACCTCAAATTATGCTATAAAGCTGGTCAGTAAGCAAAACAGCATGGTACTGGTATAAAAATAGACACATAGATCAATGAAATATAATGGAAAAAGAACCCATAAATAAAGCCACATATCTTTAGGTAACTGACCTTTGCAAAGTTGAGAAAAACATACACTGGGGAAAGGATACTCTTTTCAATAAATGGTGCTGGAAAAATTGTATTACTGTATGCAGAATAATGAAACTGGATCTCTCTTTCTCCATATATAAAAATCAACTCAAGATGGATGAAAAAGTTAAATTTAAAACCTGAAATTATAGAGCTACTAGAAGAAAACCTGTGGAAAATTCTTGTAGATATAGGTCTAGGCAAAGAATTTACTTACGACTATGACAAAAGCACAAGGAAGGAAAATAAAAATAAATAAAAATTAAGCAAAAAGTTTCTGCACAGCAACAGAACAGACAGAGTGAACAGAAAATCAGGAGAAAATATTTTTAAACTATACATCCAACAGGGGACTGATATCCAGAATTAAACAGTAAAAAACAACAAAAAACAAATTACCACATTAAAAAGTGGGCAAAAGATGTGAATAGATTTCTTTTTCAAAAGAAGACATACAAATGGCCAACAAGATGATAAAAAACACTCAACATGACTAATAATCAGAGAAATAAAAATCAAAACCACCGTGAGATATAATCTTAAAACAGTCAAAATGGCTATTATTAAAGAGTGGAAAAATAACAGATGTTGGCGAGAATACAGAGTAAAGAGTAAAGAGCGTGCTTACACCCTGTTGGTGGGAATGTAAATTGCTACAATGTTTATGGAAAACAACACAGAGATTTTTCAATTAATTAAAAATAGAGGTACCATTTGATACAGCAATCCAACTACTGGATATATATCAAAAAAATAAATCATTATATCAAAAACATAGCCTGCACTCCCGTGTTTATCATTGCCCTATTCACAATAGCAAAGATAGAATCAACATAAATGTCTATGATTGGGTAATTGAATAAAGAAAATGACACACACACACACTGTAAAATACTAAGCCACAAAAACGAATGAAATCATGTCTTTTTCAGCAACATAGATAGAACTGGAGGCCATTATTTTAAATGAAACAGCTGAGAGGCAGAAAGTCAAATACTGCATGTTTTCATTTAGAAGTGGTAGCTAAATAATGCGTACACATGTACACAGGCTTCATGAAATAATCATCACTGGAGTCTTCGAATGGTAGGAGGGTGGGAGGAAGGCAAGGGATGAAAAACTACTTAATGGGTACAATGCACACTATTCAGGTGATGCTTACCTTAAGCCTGGACTTTGCCACTACATAATACATTCATGTAATAAATATGCCCCTGTATCCCTGAAATTTATACCAAAAAAAAATGACATACTACATAGCAGGGAACAAGAATAATTTTACTTGACTTCTAATCAGAAAGAATGGAGGCCAGAATATATTCAATGACATTTTTAGTGTTGTGCTAGAATCTCATATCCTGCAAAAATTTTATTCAAGATAAAGGTAAAGTAAAGATACTTTCAGGTAAGTAAAAATTTTGATAATTTATGCACTACCAGAAATGCTAAAGGGAGTTCTTCAGACTGAAGTTAAATGACATCAGATGCAAGCTCTATATTTGCAGAATAAGGACAATTGAAAATGGCAAATATGTGCATAAATATAAAGGAATATCTTTTATTTTCAATTGTTTTAAATAATGTATTATCATTTAAAGAAAAATATTATGAAATATTATTGTAAGATTTATAATGTTTATAATATGTGTTGACATCATACTTATGACAACTATAGCACAAAGGAATAGACAAATGTAAATATACTTTTATGAGATGCTTTTGTTTAATAAAAGTGGTACAATTTAACTCTAAGAAAAATTGTTGTGAGTTATGAATGCACATTAATCCACAGAGCAGCAAGTAGAATAATGCAAAGAGGTATAGCTAAGAAGACAATAGAGAAATAAAATAGAATACTAAAACATTTGTTTGATCCAAAAGAGGAAAGCAGTGAGAAATAGGAACAAGTAAAGAATAGGACAAATAGAAAAAAATAGCAAAAGCTGGGTGTAGGGACTCATGCATGTAATCCCAACTACTCAGGAGGCTGAGACAGGAGGATCACTTGAGGCCAGGAGTTTATGATCAGCCTGGGAAATATAGTGAGACCCCTATCTCTAAGAAAATTTTTTAAAAAAATGTCAGGGCATGGTGGTGTGTGCCTGTAGCTGCAGCTTATTGGGAGGCTGAAGTGGGAGGATTGCTTGAGATTAGGAATATGGGGCTGCAGTGAGCTGTTATCTTGCCATTGATCTCCAACCTGGGCAGCAGAGTGAGATCTCATCTTCTAAAAAATTAGAAAAATGGTAGACTTAAATCCAACAATATATGTAATTATGTTTAACCTAAGTATACTGAACATGTCTGTGAAAAGGCAGTCATTGTATTTTACCAGAATAGATATAAACAAGCAAACCCCAAGTATACCCTATTTTAGAAGACAAACATAAAAATATATAGATACATTGAAAAAGTATGGAGAAAGATATACTATGCAAACTCTAATTATACTAGAGTGGTTATACATTCCAGAACTTTCTATAGCATTTTTGGTAGTGTAGAAATTATTTGAATTTCCACCTACCTAAAAATGTTTTTCACCTTTATTTCTAAATCATTAGCAGACAAAGTAGACATAAAGACAATAAATATAACCATAGACGAGAAAATGATTTCATTATGGTAAAGGTGTAATTCATCAGTAAGACATACCAATCTTAAATGCTCCTGCTCCTAATAACAGAACTTCAAAATAAATAAAGCAAAAACTAGGAGAAATCAAAAGAGAAACAGACAAACTCACAATTCTAATTGGGATTTTAGCCCTCTTCTTTTATCAATTGATTTAACAAGTAGACATAAAATAAGAATATACAACATCTGTTTCACAGTTTCTATCAATTTGACCTATTGATATCTAAGGAGATTCTAACCAAAAACAGAACATACTGTCTTTTCAAGTGCTTATGGAATCAAGAGAGAACATGCAATGAATCATACAATGACTCAATAAACTTATAAAAATTAAAATAATAGACTTCTCTGATCAGAATGAAATTCAGTTAATAATAAGACAAAAAATATAAAAAGTTCTTACACATTTAGAAATTAAACAACACACAACTAAATAACTGATGGACTAAAGAAGAAATCATAAGGGACATTAGACAATATTACAAGTTGAATAGAAATGAAGACAAAAAATACTAAATCTTGTGAAATTCAGCTAAACCAGTACTTAGAAATTGTAGTTTGAATGCTTATAGTTAAGAAAACCAGTATATCAGCCATGGTCCATTCTTGAGACGGAAATCACATAGTAAGTTGAACAATGAAAATTTAATATAATGAATTCATTGTAAAAGGAGATTGCCTGTAGGTTCAGTGACATATGGAGCCACTAATGGCCAGATGGCAGTTTCATCTTCCAATTAAATGGACTATTGTTATGTTTTCTGGTAGAAGTGTTTTCCCTGGGGGTGCTAAAACCGGCAGAGTTCAAGGATGCCGAGACAGGTAAAAAAAGTCTATAAGTGAATTATTAGACGTGGTAACAGGAATAAAAGAAATCATTCCCACTTCCACCCTTTAACTCCTGACCCCTTGAATTTTAGCTATGATGGGGGGACAGTACTATATAACAGTATGATTCAAAACATACACTACATTCTATAAAACAGAATTCTATAATTTCAAGATATTTCCCAACTAGTGTTGTAACTAAGTCTTTAGTATGCCCTTCATTTTTCAAGTACATAAGCTACTTTTTGACAATAAAGCATGTGGTAAGACAAGTTTATCCCATGGACACGAACCCATTGCTGTACCTCCTTTATTGTTAAATTGAGCAGATGCAATGCTATGGGGAATGCCACGAAGGTATTTAAGGCATTCTGTGTACCCATGGATAGTGGTGCTGCCAGAAGCATTTTCCTGCCAGAAGCAAGAAAACAAAATCCATGTCTAGTATATATGCCTATTCCAGCAAAAGCAAATTTCTTTCCCTTCCATTATAAAAGATGTTCAAATAATCAACCTGCTATGAGGCCATTTTTCACAAGGCATTGTGTTATAGTTAGGGTTTACTATTTGTCTCCATTCTCAACAAATTATGTGCTCAACAGTAGTGTTAGCTGGGTCAGCCTTGGTAAGGGGAAGCCCATATTATTAAATCCGTGTGTGGTCTCTATCCCTGCTAACGTGGCCACTTTGTTCATCAGACCTTTGTATAAGCACTGAAGTGTCTGGGGAAAGAAGCTAACTGGCATCTACAGAACATGCCATTTTGCTTAAGTGACCACTGTAAGTCTTCATTTTGCCTGGGGGGCCACAGTAACATTTTGGGTTTTGAGATATTAGTATCAGTTCAGGGACAAGGTCAAGTTATTCTGAAATGTCTGAGTATTTTCTACTTCTCAATGGAGTATACGTATATACCTCTAGTGTACGGCCACAGATCCCTTTGGGGGAAGTTTTGGTGGAAGATTTACAATGTGTGCTTGCATCAGTGATACTTCCCTAAGAAGACTTGAACTTCCTTTCAATTGAGGGACATGGTTCTGTGAATTATGATAGGTCTAGAAACTGGTTGAGAGACTGTGATGCTCTGCTATATTAACTTAAGTCACATGATAGAAGTAGTGTTAGCTCTGGTCTGACATACTCTCTGGTAAGTTGGTTCAAGGACCCACCCTGTGGCTATTTCTTCAGTTCCTGAATGTATAATTAGAATAGACATACATAGCAACTGGCAGAATACTCAAAGTGGTTCCCTGACCCCTGGCATGAGGGCCATTATAAAAGGAAGTATTAAGTAGAAGCCCCTAGAACTTCCTCTTCCTACCAACATAGTACATATGAAGCAATTCTGCATTACCATGGGAATCATAGAGATTAATGGCATCTCAAAAGACCTAAAAGAGGCAGGGGTGGTTATACCCATCATGCCCCTCTTTAATTCTCACAGTTTGGTCTGTGAAAAAGTTAGATGTAAATTAGAGAAAGACTCTGGACTACTACTGTACACTTAATCAGCTTGTCACATTAATTGCAGTTGCTGCTCCAGATGTTGTATCTCTATTGGAGCAAATGAACATAGCACCTGGCATTTGGTATGTAGCTATTGAAATAGTGACTATTTCTCCACATTAGCTTAAAGGAGAACCAGAAGCAGTTGCTTTTACCTGGCAGGACCAATAGTGTACTTTCACAGTTTTGCCTGAGGGCTATGATAATTCTGCTGCCCTCTGTCATAATATAGATCATAAAAATGCTGCTAGTCATAAGATTTCATCAAACATCACACTTATTAACTTACATTGATAAAGTTATGCAAATTGGATCAAAGGGAAGGCAACACATACTTTAGAGGCCTTAGTAATAAAAATGCAAGAATAAGAGGGTAAGTTCTCATACTGTGTAAGTCAGGGTCCAATTAGGAGAAAAAAACACACAGTGATTTGAATAGGGAGTTTAATGTAATGAATTATTAAGTACAAGAGGGAACTTGACTAATGAGGTATTTGGTAGTAATTAGCAAAAATAATTCTAAAGAATATAGGAATAGCAGATATAAGTAACAGTCACTGCCTCTAGGGTTAAGATAGTGTGAGAAAACAAATTTTTCATGGATTTTTTTAGCATTCTTACAAAAACCTGAGTCTTCAGAGTCATGGAAATGTATACATTATAAGAATAGAGAATGTTTGCTTTCATTTCCTCTAGAAACATTTTGTTTTTCAGATACACTGAGTAGTAAATCTGTAAACATTTGTTTCCCTAATGGTGGAGCTAATTGCTTCCATACTGTAAACCTTATTATCTCAAGAGCCAAATAGTAATTTTGGGTTAGGCACCAAAATTAAAGCATTATCTCCCTAGTTGTTTACATCCCAAAAGGGGAGAACCCTAGGGCCATGAAGAAACATCTAGGTTGTAAAAGCCACAGATACTGGGTTTATCCTCCCCCTGGAGAAATTGATATACAAACCAAAGAGTTAGAGTAAGGACTTTTCCTTTTCTGTTCCAAGGAGACTCAGAAGGAGAGGGATAAAAATGATTTTTCCCCTTTATAAATGGAGGACGTATATGTTTCTTCATCTCTTACATAGAGAGTAATTCTGCCACTTGTGCATCATATTTTTTTTTCTATTTGAGTCTTTTAATGCAGGATTTTGGGTGTGGAAAGACTAATACTGCAATATCATTTTGGCTATTGATTGTACAGTGAACATGGTAAGAGATCATCTTTTATCAAGAAATCATCTTTTATCCAGAAACTTCATGTATGGATAAAGGAAAATTTAATAAAGATAAACATTAAAAAGCTGACATGTATCCAGAGGCAACCCTTCCTGCACCAGGGCTTATACCCAGACTTTATTAGAGAGGGCACAGTCTGGCATAGTGGCTTATGTCTGTAATGCTAGCACTTTGGGAGGCACAAGTGGGTGGATCTCTTGAGCCCAGGAGTTTGAGACCAGCCTGGGCAACATGGTGAAACTCTGTCTTTACAAACAATACAGAAACTAACTAGGCATGGTGGCATGTGCCTGTAGTCCCAGCTACTCAGGAGGCTGAGGTGGGAGGATCACTTGAAACCCAGGATGTCGAGGCTGCACTGAGTCTGTAATTGTGCCACTGCACTCCAGCCTGGGTGACAGAGTGAGGCCCAATCTCAGCATTGATCCACTGTATGGTTGAGATGTTGCAATTAAGATGCTGCAATATGCCATTCAGAGAGAACTTGATGGGATCTCTACTTTTGAAATTTGCAAAAAATATGCTCTCTATTGTACTGGAGAAAGTTATTCAGAAGAATATGTCTTGCTAGAGGCACTCCACCATGCAAAGAGGGATGTTGAGGGAAACTTGGTGCTATTAATTACTGTGTACTGCAAGAGCTGGATGTTGTTGAAGCTGACCATTTTGCAGGAATTTGGTGTTGGTGAAGTCAGCCTATACTAAAGAAACCTGTCAGGTGGATCACACTGGCAATATAACTGGAAATTATGAGACAGAGCATGGGAAAATAGGAAGCTGCACAAAATAAGAGTTCCAGAAATTTGCATAAGCATCCCTCGTGTCTGTAACAGAATACTAAACTATGTGTACACGGGGCCAGATACCCTAAGGCTGGTAAAGAAGAATTATGGGAAGATATGGGCTAAACAGAGATTATTAAGTTTACACTTGGCTGGGGGATTTTGTAACCCGCTAGAGTAGAAATGCTTAACTGAATACTGTGGGCCTTCAACTGAGATCTCAATAAGGCCACACCTTAGTGATAGGGCTACTCTAACACTGAAGTAATGGGTAATGAGAAATGCCATATCAAACTTAGGAAGAAAGTTCAATAGGGTCAAACTTATTTACAAGTAACTCAAATACCTAACAGAATACAATTCAATACTCTTTTAAAATACACGAGAAAAAAATGCAGCTCTCCACACATAAAATGCAAAATATCTAACATTCGCTAAAAAACTGCTAGATATATGAAGAAGAAGTATGTCACCTATAATCAATCAGAAGAAAAGTCAGTCAAAAAAAAAAAAGAGACAGAAATGAAAGAAATGACAGGGATGCTAAAACAATTACAAATAGTACAAATTTGTTCAAGGTTAAGAGAAAATATGGATGTCACGAGGAGAGGAATGAGTGATATAAAAGAACCAAATGTAACTTCCAGAAATCAAAGAAAATATCTGGAATGAAAATTTCACTGGATAAGATTAGTAGCAGACTAGAACCTGCAGAAGAAAAGGTCATTTAACTTGAAGACAAAGCAATAGAAATTATCACAATAAGGAGCACACAGAGAGAAAAGAATGGAAAACAATAAACTGTGCTTTAGTGATTTGTAGAAAAAACATCAAGCAGTTCTTAGACAGAAATTTGTAGTTTCTAAGGCTTATATTGGTAATAAGAAATGTCCAAATTCAATGATTAAGCCTTTTAAGAAGCTAAAAGATAGAGAAAATTGAAGCCAAATTGGATAGAATAAGATAACAGAGAGGAGAACCGAAATCAATGAAATGAAAAGCAGACAAAAATAAAGTCAAAAAACCCAAAAGTTTTAAAAAATTTAAAAATTTTGATAAACTTCTGGTTAGATGAGCCAAGAAAGAGAGGAAGACGTAATTAATGAGGGACTCTTAGCTATAAATTCTGTACATATAAGAAGATTAAAACAGGAGTATTATGAAGAACTTGTGCCAATAAATTCCACCACTTTGAAGAAGTGGATGATTCTTCAAAAGTCACAGGTGATCAAATTTTACTCAAGAATATATAACAATGGAAAATCTGAACGGCCATATATCTATTAAATTAATTAAATTAAATTTTCCCAAAGAATGCACCAGGCTCAATGACACCACTAGTAAATTCCATAAAAAATTTAAGGAAGAACATGTACTAATTCACCACAAACTTCCTGATTAGAGAGGAAGTGAAAATACTTTCCATTTAGTTTTATAAGGCCAGCTTTATTCTGATATCAAAATCAAAGTCTTCATGCGCAACATTAAAAAAGAAAAACGTCCCTCATAAATACAGATGCAAAGCAAAGCTCTTTAACAAAATGCTAGTAAATAAAACCCAACAATAATTAAAATGGGTCATATATCATAAACAAGTAAAATTTACCTCAGGAATAAAAGGTTGGTTTAACATTTAAAAATCAGTTAATAAAATTTGCCGTATATAGGAAAATTCATGTGATGAACTGCAAATTGATTCAGGAAAAAAAATTGGCAAAATTTAACCTTCATTCACAAAAAAACTTCTGGCAACCTAGAAATAGGAAAGAATTTTCTTAACTGCCAGCTATTATCATAAATGTAACGATTGGTTTGTTTTAGATTTGTACAAATTGTTGTCCTTTAAAATAACAAGCCACACTTATACTTAATGGTGAACTCCAGGGTTTATGACATATGTAGAAATAAAATGAATTACAAACAGCACATAGAAGAGGGATGAGTAAATGACATCAAACTGTTTAATTTTCTTGTATGATGTTTAAATGATATGATGTGAATTAAGGATAGACTTTGGAAACTTAAATGTCCATAATATAAATCATAGATCAATGATGAAGAAAAATAGGGAGGAGGAAGAGGAGATGGAGGGGCTGAAGAAGCCAATCTAACAGGTACAATGTAACACTAAAAATACAGGATTAATGCAAAACAAAGCAGGAAAGGAGGACTACAGGAAAAACAAATAAATAAAATAGAAAATAAATAGCCATATGGGAGACTTAAACCCAACCATATTAGCAACATATTAGCAATTCAATGTAGTAGACCGAACATCTCAATTAGAAGGCAAAGTTTGCCAAACTGAATTTAAAAAGCAGTACCTCTTATACGATGTTTGCATGAAGTGCACTTTAAGTATAAATACCAGATAGATAAAAGTAAATGGATGAAAAATATATGCCATGCGAAACAGTAAGCATCATAGGTTTCATACCATATATCAGACAAAGTAGACTCCAGAATAAAGAGCATTATCATGGATAAATAGAAATAGTATGACAAGAATATTATCATAGATATTATCATTCCAAAATGATAAAAGACATCAAGAATCAAGAAGACATAACATATTACATATCTATGCACCTAATACCAGAGTTTCAAAATAAATAAAACAGAAACTGATAAAATTGAAAGGAAAAATTGACAAGCTCACAATTATATTGTGCTATACTGGATAGTTTAATACTTCCCACTCAATAATTGTTGTAACAAGTAGACATAAAATCAATAAAATTAAAGAAAAAAATTAAAATGATTGAAGAAAAGAAAATGCTGAAGAATAAAAAAAGGAGACCTACAGTTTTAGCTAACTTGAGCTCTTTGTTGTTTATAAAGCACTTCATTATAAAGTGGCAGAATACACATTCCTTTCAAGTGTTCATGGGACATTCATCAAGAGAAACCATTTGCTGGAACTTAAAATAAGTCTAAATCCTTTAAAATACAAAGCAGTATAATGATACAGAGTACCTTCTACTATAACATAAATACATGTGTAAAATACCTGAGTGTTTAAAAATTAAACATCACACTTTAAAATAACCCATGATTCAGAGGAGAAATCTAAAGAAAGTTTACAGAGTATTTTAAATTGAAAGAAAATTTTAAAAATTGGCATGATGCTGTTAAAGTAGAGCTTAGCGAGAAATCATAGCATTGCATTTTTATATAACATCAGAGGAATGGGAAAAAATCAGTGATCTATCTTTCTATCTTAAAAAGCTAGATGAAGAAAAACAAACTCTATGTAAGAGTCATCCAAGTTTTGCATGTATCAATAGTTCATTCATTTTTATTGCTGATCAATATTCCATAGTATTAATGTATTTTTTGCCTATTTTCAATTAGCTTGTTTTCTTACTGTTGAATTTTGAGAGTTTTAAAATATTTTTCTAGGAATCTACTGCGATTGAACTCCAAATTTTTACCACAATTCCAAATTCTTTTGTCAATAGTGGAAGGAATTCTGATGTATTGAGAAGAGGAAGAAGCAATAATCTCTAAGAACCACTGTGACTTTAGTCACAGAATTATAATAATAATGATATATATATATTTTTTTAATTTTTAAATGTAAAAAATTTTTATTAGAAAATAAACAAAATGTGGTTTCACTGAGGAGATATCTGTTTCCCTAAGAAATGTGTTGTGTACCTATCAAAGGTGAATTGTGCTAGGTAGACCCTGATAAACCTTTATTGGTTTATAATAGCAAGGTTTTAATCTTGAGAATAGAAAGGAACCTGGTTAAACTTAAACTATTAAAGTTAAGATTATAGAGAATAGTATTTCCAGAATCAGTAGTTGAGTTAATTTTTTCCCTAAATGATACTGACTCCATAGCATTACCTATCAGCACTTTCCACATCCTCTTCAGACTGCATCACATGAAACAGGAATTATTTGTGATGGTGTTTGTCCTTAGCTCCAGAATTTGTGCAGCAGTAGGCACACACTTTTTTTTTCCAGAGGATACTAGGCCAGAGAGAGAAGGTTACATTATGGGGTTTTGGGTTCTGAGTGGAAAGGCTCCTTAGATCTCTATAAAAGAGAAGGTGATGCAATCTGCTGAAAGTGAGGGTGCTGAATAAGGTTGGGCCTGTGCGATGCTCATAGTGAGTATTCAAAGAGCACATGGAAGTATGGAAGGGAGGGAGGTAGGGAGGGAGGGAGGAAGATGGAGCACATTGTCATTGTTCTGGGAACTACTGTTCTAATCAATATGAGAGAAGTGAACATACACACCCTGAGGATTTGTCCTTCAGACCACAAGGCCAGAGTTCAGGGAGACCTTACTATGGCTAAAGAGAACTTGGCAGTGATCATTGGAAGGATAAGCAGAGCTGTCCTTTGAGAATGAAACAAAGATCTCCAAACTTGGACTCCTGGGGCATGAAGATGTTGGCTATATACATCTTTTCTCTACTTTGACTGTTCATTGACATGAATACTTTCAAATGCTTCTGGATCTTCTCATTACTGGAATCTGGGCCACAAACGTTGGGAGGCAAACAGTAACTGGTAGTTTTAATAATTAACTATCACTGATTTCTCAGCCAAAGGTCATTCTCTTTCTACCTTTCTGAAGCTCAGACTCTATCTATGTGAAGAAGTGAAAAATCATTCACAAATTATTGATTTTCTTCAACCCCCTCCACCTCCTACCCTAAGTAGATAAACTCTAAATGGTCTGAGCTCTGTAGCAGAAGCTCTCCTAACTAGTGAGACACTTAGCACTTTGTGAGGGTGTTGTGTCGCCTGCTCACACTGCTGCTGGCTTTGGACTTTGCTCAGACATATAGGAGAGGTAGTGGGGTGGGATGGAGGGCATGTGGGAAAAGTGGGAAAAAAACTGCTAATAAAAGGGTTCAGTCTACTTTTTTCTTACCTAACATTTTGTTGGGTAAATATTTTTCTTCTTTTCTCTTTCTTGGGCATACATAAGAATGAGTTCTTGTTTCATTCAGACAATGTGTGATGTCTCAGAAAGTGAATTCAAAATTGTTTTGAGGAAGCACAATAAACTTTAAGAAAACAGGAAATCAACTTAGAAATTTATTAGATAGATTTAAAAATCTTTTGATTGAATCTATAACTTACTATGTGAGCTTGGTTCTACAGCTGGAGAAACTTCTGCAGACATTTACTTTGTTCTTGAGCCTTCTTTAGCTTCACCCTTACCTGCAGGCTCCATTTCTTTAAAACCTAGCACAAAGATAGTGAATTAGTTCTCATTAAGTTGAGAATTCAAGAATACAGTTTGGACAGTGGGGTTAAAATGTTGCTCTCCAAATCATTGGAGATTTAACCACCCCAGCGCTCACTGCTACTAGCCTTAGGAGTCCTCCTGAGGCATTGTTGGACTCTGGGTCAATAGAAAGGCATAGTGAGGCAAGGTCTATAGCAGGGATATTTTGTGGGCTCATTCCAAGACAGTCCTGGGACACAAGTAGTATTTCTATGGATATGGGTTCCACAAGGACCAGTTCTTTCTGGAAGTAATTTGGCTATCGGAGATTCTTTTTGTGTGTGTATATGTGAGATATGTCTGTCATCCTGATATTCTAGAGCAGTGGAAAAGAGTTCACTTCTGAAATCTAGAGTAAAATGTTTTGTATCACCAAGCCCCATCCAAGAATTCAGAAATAAATATGACTGGCATTTGAATTGGATCATTATTAGCTTAGTTTCCTTATGTTTCTGCTACTTCTTTTGCATTGCTTACGCTTCAAGTTGCCTGCAAAATTTAATTTTTAAATGCTTTGTTGAGCTTGTAAAATGATTTTTTTCCTAAACAGAGGGCTTTGTGTATAGTTGTTAAGCTCTTCATTAATCAGTTCTTTATTACCCTGAGCAGCAGAGAATTAAAGAGTAAACGAAAATATATTTTGAACAGCCAGAATGATGTGACTAAATAAATCTATGCTCTAAAATGTATTTGCAGCATTTTCTTCTGGGATTAGTTTGCTAAGTGTTTCATTATGAATGGATGCTGAATTTCATGAAAGTCTTTTTCCACATTGATTGAGATGATGACATGTTTTTCTTATTTTTGTAGTTGTGGTGAAATAAATGTATTGATTTTAAAGTGTTAACCCCAGCTTTAATCCTTGGAGTAAATCCAACACAACTGTGATGAATAGCCAGGTTTAAATATTACTACTGTCCTTGTCAGATTTTGCTATCAGGTTATGCTTTTACTAAATAAATTGGGAAAAGTTCCCTCATTTTAATTCTCTCAAGCAATTTTTGTAAGATTGGTGCTTAACAGCGATCATCTGATCCAGGTGTTGTCTTTATACAAAGATTTAAAAGTATAAATTCAATTTGTTTAATATAAGTTTATTTAGATTCTCAGTTTTTTGTGTTTGATTTTATGAGTTATATTTTTAGGTTTATCTAAAACTTTTCACATATTTGATATAAAATTATCTGTAATATTTTCTTATGATTTCACATGCCCATATGTTCATGATATTTGCTTTTTGTGCTTGCTTGCTTTATTTCTTGATCTGTTAGGTAGGGGAATATTAACTTCATTGGTTTCTCCAAATTATAAACTTTTTGTTTTATTGATCTTCTCTAGTTTATTCTTCTTTTCTATTTGACATATTCTTGCCTTAATTTATTGAATTATAGATCCTTAGTTTGATTTAAGTTACAAATGCATAATTGATTTTTATCTTCTTTTATAAGATATGCATTTAAAGCTGTATACTGCTCTATAATCACTTCTGTAGCAATATTTGACAAGTTTTTACATGGCTTATCTTTATTATCATTCAGATAAATTATTTTTTAATTTCCATTGAGATTTATTTCTCACCCATTGGTTGTTAACAATATATTTAAAAATTAAAAAATAATTTTTAAACAGTTTTGGGTTTCTGGCTTAATTTTAAGTCAGAAAATGTACAACTACATGATGTTAATTCTTTGAAATTTTTCCAGATTTGCTTTATGACCTAGCACGTAGTCAAGTTTAAAAAATGTTTTGTATGCACTTGAAAAGAGTGTATTCTGCAGTTGGTGAGTAGTAACGTCTATATCTGTATACATGTATATATAAATACAATCAAGTTTGTTAATGAATTGTTTAAACTTTGTGTCTCCATACAATTTTTCATTTACCTATTCTATCAGCTTCTGATAGAATTGTGTCAAATACTTTCACTATAATTTCATGTCCCAGGTCTGGCATGAAAGCAGCAGAGAGAACTACTGGATCTGAAAAGGAAGCTGATAAAGATAATGGACATCTTTCAGTTGATTTCCTGTGTGGACAGATGACCCAATTCCTATAGGGCCACTCCTACAGGAGTGTTGTGCTGTTGAATATTCACAAGACTCTGAAAAACTGGTACAACTTGCGGAACAGAAAGGGAATCCCTGGTAAAGTGAGGCTATATTTTTTCAAAGCTCAATGGGATACAGGCTCAAAAAAAAAAAATAGATCAGGTTTGGAGAAGCGGGGTAGAGAAGATGGTTGAATAGTATTCTTGAGCAGTTGTCCTCCCTCAGTAAAATCATCTAACAACTATTCACACAAGAAAGCACCTTTGTAAGAACTAGAATATCAGGTACTGATGAATGTTCACCTGTATCAAGAATATTCAGGGAAATATAACCTCAATGAATGTTCTAAAGAAGTCACCAGTGACATCCTGGAGTGAAGACAATGTGTGATGTCTCAGAAAGTGAATTCAAAATTGTTTTGAGGAAGCACAATAAACTTTAAGAAAACAGGAAATCAACTTAGAAATTTATTAGATAGATTTAAAAATCTTTTGATTGAAATAATAATTTTTAAAAACACCCAGATATCCTGGAGCTGAAAAATACAGTTGGCAAACTAAAAAATGCATCAGAGTATCCCAACAACAGAATTGATAAAGCAGAGAAAAGAGTTCAAAGACAGGCTTTTTGAAAGCACACAATCATAGGAGAAGAAAGAAAAAAAATGAAAAATGCTTGTGAGATCTAAAAAATCGCCTCAAAAATAATCTAAGCATCATTGGCCTTAAAAAGGGAGTGCAGAAAGAGATAGTGGTAGAATGTTCAATCAAAGAGATAATAATGGAGAAACTGCAAGCCTAGAGAAACATATAGAGATCTAAGCACAAGGATGTCAAAGATCACCAGGCAGCTTAAACTCAAAAACAATACTCCAAGGCATATAACACTCGAACTTTCAAAGGTCAAGAACAAAGACAGGATCCTAAAAGCAGCAAGAGAAAAGAAACAAGAGACTCAAACACCTCGCTTGCAAAAATAATCCCAAATAATCTGCTTTAAAAGGGGGAGGAAGACCTGAATATACATTTATCAAAAGAAAACATGTAAATGGCCAATATATATATATATTTTTAACTGCTTAGTATCACTAATCATCAGGAAAATGCAATCAAAACCACAATGAAATGACCAGTTAAAATGATATAGCCAGTTACAATGGCTATTATCAAAAAGACCGAAAATAATGATACCAATGAGGATATGTAGAAACTGGAATGTTCATACACTGTTGGTAGAAAAGTAAATTAGTATTGCAAGTATGAAAAGCAATATAGAAGTTCCTCATAAAACTAAAAATAGAAACTACCATATGATCTAGCAATTTTGCTGCTGAGTATATACCTTAAAGAAAAGGAAATCAGTGTATTGAAATATCTGCAGTTCCACGTTTATTGCAGCACTATTCACAATACTCAAGATATGGAATTGGCCTACATGTTCATCTATGGATGAATAGATAAAGAAAATGTAGAATATATACATAATGGACTACAATTTAGCCATAAAAATGAAATCCTGTCATTTGTGACAACATGGATGAATCTGGAAGATATTATGTTAGAGGAAGTAAGCCAGGCACAGAAAGACAAATATCACATGTTCTCACCCATACGTGGGAACTAAAAATATATGATATCACGGAGATAGGAAGTAGAATGGCGATCATCAGTGGCTGGAAAGGATTGGAGAGAGGGGAGAATGAAGAGAGATTGGTGAATAGATACAAAAATACCATTAGAAGGAATAAATTCTAGTGTTTGTTAACCCATCCGGGTGACAAGAATTTATTGTATATTTTAAAATTGCTAGGAAAGAAACTTGAAATGTTCCCAACACAAAGAAATCATAAATGTTTGAGGTGATAAATATCCCAATTACCCTAATTTTACCATTACACATGGTAGGTATCAAAATATCCCATGTACCCCCATAAATATGTATTACTATGTATATCAATAAAAAAGGAAAAATACAAGCCAAAATACAGAAAAAGTAAATTTTATTATATCCCTATATTCATAGACTGAGGTTTATATCTGCTACCCAACTATATAAAAAAATAAAGTTATCAATTTTTAGGCACTTAATTTTTAGTTAAAGTACATAAGATTGCACAGCAGAAGAAAAATAAGTGTGCAAATAAATGTTAAGTATTGAATAAGTAAGACAAATTGTAAAAATCAATTATAGCAAGCAATACCTAATAAAATAAAAATATTATTATGTTTGTACTGCCCATACATTCTCTGTCTGACACCATGGGAATCTGAAGAATTGCAAGATATAGTCTCATCTTCAAAATGGCACATGTATACCTATGTATCAAACCTCCACGTTGTGCACATGTACCCTGGAACTTAAAGTATAATAAAAAAAAAATGTTTACATCCTGTGGGTTAAAAACCTGTAAAAATGTGTCCTTCAAGCCCAGAATGATCATGTTGGCTTCTTTTCTCTGTCTTTTGCTTTTAACACATAACAGAATAAACTTCTGGAAGCTGCTTGCTCTCTGCTACTCTCCTCTAGCCCAGTGGTTAGCACAAAGACTTGTATTTGTCAAATTTCCACTATTTTTCCCTAGCTTGAGGGGGGAAAAAAAACCAAAAAAGGGCAATATGATAAATTTGAAAAATAATGATAAGTCTTTTTAAATAAAACACTAAATTAAAGAAGTGTCCCTACAATGATGCCTTGGTAGTTTGGTGATATAAAATATTGTTAATTTAATAGAGCAGTAATAATTACAGATTTTTTAAAAATTACTTGACAAAATTTTAAAAATGGGAAATTTTATCGATCAATGAAATTTTAAAAGTTACTATTCACTGCTCTATAATCTCTTTGAGGGGTAGAGTGTTTGGCCCTTATAGGCTTAATTCTGTATGTGGATGTGGTTGATCTGCTCGAATGCTTGTTCTGAGGGTGTCCAACAAGGAAGAATTAACTTTCTATCCCAGAAAGGGAGGTCTTCCCTGGGGGCTGAAGTAGAACTGTCCTTGGAGAAGTGTAGGCAGGAGATAGAAATAGAGAATGAGGTTTTATCAAATAAAGCCTAGTATTAAAAAATGAAATAGGAGCTGGAATGTCCAGGTTGACATCATTCTTTCCAAAATATCACTGATGGAGATAATTATTTCTCCAATAATGCAGCCAACTTCATGCAGTTAAGAGGAATGTCTTTCTATCATTTGATTTCACTGTTATTTCTGAGAAAAACAGCATTTCTCTTCAATAAGTGGAATTTCTTCATGCTAGCTTAGCAAAATGAACCAGCTAGGCCACAGCTGTACTAGAGGGATACTGAATCAGAAACATGAGATCAATACTCACAATTTTTCCTGGCTCTACAGCCCCTTCCCCTTCCGAGCCTGAAATGACTGAACAGAGGAGTCAGGTAGCTTGAATTTGTAAAATGTAAGAAAGAACTAAAGGGTGAAACTACGTGTGGTGAGCAATGGGATTTTTAAGATACACGATGAAATTATCTTTGAATACGTGGCTGCATGCAAGAGACGGGGAGAGGCCAGATAATAGGATAGTGGTCTTAGATTTCATTCTTTTTTTTCTAATTCACTGCAGTTCTTTTCTAACATTTGTCTGATTTGGGGAGAAGGATCATTATGCCTCAGTGCATGATGTTTGTCTTGCTGAAGGCTGAGAATATGGAGTGGACTGAGAAGAAACTGTTCTTATTGACATCATTTTATTGTAGAAAAGATGTAAGAGCAGCATTGGTCTCTTTAGATGAACTAGGACCTGAATTTGCATTGTCTTTGTTTTTCAGCAGCACGGAGAGCTCAGAAACTGGGAGGTATGGAGAAGGCCCCAGCTACTAACATCATTAGAAATAAAGTTTTTGCTTTCTTTCATAGCTGGAAATCTCGCTCCTCTGGCTAAGAAAAAGAAAGGGCTTTACCTCTCTTGAGAACCCTCAGCACCTAGGACAAGGAGATACTTAGTGCTTCCAGTGGAGGGGGCTGGTGACATGAGGTCTACAAAGTTCCTAAGAAAGGACAAAACCTGAGAGCATCAGCATGTCTCACGCAAGCTTCCCCTGTCCCTGGAAAAAAATTTGGGGGATCCAGGCAGGAGAAGAGACAAGCTGTGGCCCACATCGCTCCCTGGAGAGGAAGACAGCTCCACTCTGGTTTACAGGGATAACTGGAAGACAGCATTCCCGGAAAGGCTATTATGGAGCAGGATTGTAGCAAAGGTGTTCTTCCCCAAGGAAGTGGAGCTGAGCTTATAATGCGCTCAGCCTTCAGCACATGCAAAGATCCACCAACAGAAAAAGAAGGGCCCTTCTAATATTTGTACAGTCCGTAAGTCAGTTATCTGGTGGAGACAGCCTCACCCTTGTTCTTTTGGTGTCCTTTTCTTTTTCTTTTCTTTTTATTACACTTTAAGTTCTAGGGTACACGTGCACAACGTGCAGGTTTGTTACATATGTATACTTGTGCCATGTTGGTGTGCTGCACCCATTAACTCATCATGTACATTAGGTATATCTCCTAACGCTATCCCTCCCCTCTAGCCCCTCCCCACAATAGGGTCTGTGTGATGATCCCTTCCTGTGTCCAAGTGATCTCATTGTTCACTCCCACCTATGAGTGAGGAGAACGTATGTGTTTGGTTTTCTGTTCTGCCATAGTTTGCTGAGAATGATGGTTTCCAGCTGCATCCATGTCCCTACAAAGGACATGAACTCATCCTTTTTTATGGCTGCATAGTATTACATGGTGTATATGTGCTACATTTTCTTAATCCAGTCTGTCACTGATGCACATTTGGGTTGATTCCAAGTGTTTGCTGTTGTGAATAGTGCTGCAGTAAACATACGTGTGCATGTGTCTTTATAGCAGAATGACTTATAATCCTTTGGGTATATCCTCAGTAATGGGATGGTTGGGTCAAATGGTATTTCTCTAGTTCTAGATCCTTGAGGAATCGCCACTGTTTTCCACAATGGTTGAACTAGTTTACAGTCCCACCAACAGTGTAAAAGTGTTCCCATTTCTCCACATCCTCTTCCAGCACCTGTTACTCGATTTTTAATGATTGCCATTCTAACTAGTGTGAGATGGTATCTCATTGTGGTTTTGATTTGCATTTCTCTGATGGCCAGTGATGATGAGCATTTTTTCATGTGTCTGTTGGCTGTATGAATGGTCTTTTCTTTTTTTACCCGATATCTTAACTAGGAACTGACCTGTCTTTGCTCACTTACCTTAACTTGAAATATAATCTTTTATATTCTTCCTGTGGTGGAAGATTGATTTTCTTCCCATCATTCTCTTCTCTAATACCTCTTCTTCATTATTTTCTATTGAATGCCAGCTCCTTTCCCTTGTCTCAAGAAGAGGGAAAAGACACATGTCATAACCATTTTCCCTATTGAAGGAAGCTGGCAGTTTTATAACATAACTCTCATTACATTCCTAAGAGAGGGGCTGGGGTGGGTGTAGTGCAGTGGTCTTCAAACTTTTTTTTTTTTTTTAACATTCACAATTTTCTTTACAATGTTTTGAATTCATCTCTTAGTTACAAATTCATTTATTTGTAAGTTATATATAGTTTATTATACTAATCTGTGCATTTAACAACACAAAAATAGAACATTTAAATAGATGAGTTAAATTTGAAATATATAATACTAATTTATTATCAATTATGATCATTTACTGCCTTTATTAGCTAGTCTCTTGCATCGTCATATATCATCAAGGCAAAGTTCGTCATTAATAATAATAGAAGTAAATGTGTAATTGTTTCAGCTCATAGTGTAGCCAATAAAGAGATTGTTCTAGCAGGAAAAGTGATAGGACTTCCACTTTTTGGTTGTTTGCTTGTGCTGGCTTTATAAAGATTCTCTTCAATTTGCAATTTCTCTCAGGAATCTTTTAAAGCTCCTCATTCCTTTTATGATGGTTAATGTAATAAAAACTAGATAAGATCATCTGTAAATTTATGTAGACAGATACATGTACAATATTTTCGTCTTAATATGCAATATACTGAAAGTGCATAATGTGTGTGGGTCCCTACTGTTAATGGCCCTATGCCATAGATTCACACTTAGGAAAGCATGTGTATTGTATGTGAAGTGAATACATCTCAAATAGGTACTGAGTGTATCATTGCCAACATGCACATTACATATTTGTAAACCATATTTTTATTATGTTATAGATACAAATAAATAAAATGTTAAGTATTTTCTTCCCAGTCCAATGAATCATTTTGCACATTCATCAAAGTGTGGACAGCCTACATTAAGAATCATCACTGGTTTGGTGAATGTGTAAGAGACTTTTAGTGATCCACCAATATCTCACTTGGAAGCTCTAAAAACAACAGTTCCCATAATTAGAGATAGCCATATGATCACATTTTGTCCAATAGGTCAATGTAAATGGAAGAGATGTGGATCTACTAGGTTGTACCCTTTAAGGGAAGAGGCATGTGTTTTGTTTTTGCCCTTCGTGTTGACTGAGCAATTCTTAAGATGGATAGAGGCAAAGCCTTCACAAAAGGCCTTGTGATGAAATCCTCACATTGAGAATCTCTAGGAAAGAAAATAGAAGGGTGTGACATCAGTAGGACGGCTGGTTAGTGCTGCCTAATGCTTGTCCCTGCACAAAAAAGGACCAAAACAATAAACAATCACATTTCAACTAGAGTATCTGAAGGAGAGTGCTCGAGTAAAACAGGGGCGTATCAGAGACCCTGTGAAGCATGGAGATTTGGGATGGCTGCATTAAAAAGGCAATAAAATACCCTGTCTTTGCCACTCCATCTCCCCAATTTGGATCAGCTTAGAATCAGTATGGACTCTTCCTACAGGGAGAAAGTGAATGGGAGATCCCCAGCTGCTCCAATTAAAGCCATAGACACTTGTTGCAGTCTTTGTTGCTGCAGAACTCTTCAGTCTGCAAAGACCCCCAGACTAGTCAAAGAAACTGCCTGGAGCTCACATGGCTGTATTACCTCAAAGAAGCAACCCACATTATGCTCCCTCCTCTGTGATCTAAGCTACTACCCTAAAGTGCCATCTTAAGACAAAAGTCACTTCTCTAGTACATCATGTTCCAGGGCCAGTAGCCACTGCGTCTCCCCATCCCCAAGGTTCCACCACCACTACACCATGCCCATACATGGTAGTGCACTATTCCTAATCAAGTAGCCATAGCTCCCTATCCCTTAAGAATAAACTGCTGGTTGAGCACAGTGACTCACGCCTGTAATCCCAGCACTTTGGGAGGCTGAGGCATGCGGATCATGAGGTCACAAGATCGAGACCATCTGGCTAACATGGTGAAACCCCGTCTCTACTGGGCATGGTGGTGGGCGTCTGTAGTCCCAGCTACTTGGGAGGCTGAGGAAGGAGAATGGTGTGAATCTGGGAGATGGAGCTTGCAGTGAGCCGAGATCGTGCCACTGCACTCCAGCCTGGGCAACAGAGCTAGACTCTGTCTAAAAAAATAAATAAATAAATAAACTGCCTAGGAGACACTTCATCTTTTCCATCCCAGTGACTGTAGCATGCCAACCTCAGCTACTTTGAGCATAGGCCCAGTAGTACAGCTGTAACTGTGGAACCCAGGCTCAGATGATGTCCCACTCTCCAAAGAACAGATAGTCGTGCCTAGTTTAGAGGCAATGCCTGACCCTGCTGGAGCAGCCTCGTGTCCCTTTCCCCAGTAAATAGGACATGCCCAACCCTGGTCCAGCTGACCTCAAGCACTGATAAAACAGACTGCTGTTTTTGCCTCCAGTGGGGAGGCTGGGCTTGACCCCAGCAGAGCAGCCTCTATGCACCCATGCAGAATGGCCTGGTACCCACCCACCCCCCACCCTCCAGTGGGGTGGCTACACCCAATCTAGTGCAACAGCTGCACAAACTCCTGAAGCCTAGGCCACTGAGGTATTTGAAGGCATGCTGACATTGACTACAGCTAGAGGAACTGCATGGAGACTATACTACTGAGCCCACAGGGAGCCAAAGCTAACGCACCGTACTCAAACAATACCCTAGGACACATCTGCAGGCAAAAATCTTTCCCTATAATAGCCACTGTGTAAAAATCAAAGAAGTGACCATTCCACCAGATGCACAGATATCAACACAGGGACACAAAAAATATGAAAAAGCAAAGAAACATGACATCACTAAGGAAATATAAATCTCCAGTAACTGACCTCAAGCAATGGAAATTTACAGATTAGCTGAAAAAATGCAAAATAATGAACTTAAGAAAACTCAGGAAGATATAAGAGAATACAGATAGAAAATACAATAAAATCAAGACAATAAACCATGATTTGAAGGAGAAACTCAACAAAGAGATAGATATCATTAAAAACAAACTTAGAAACCTTGGAGTTGAGGTCTTCAGTAAATGAAATAAAAATACCCTTAAAAGCTTCAACAGCAGTCTAAGATTATGCAGAAGAAATAATTTTTGAACTTGAAGACCAGTCTCTTGAACAACCCAGTCAGGGGCAAAAAAAAAAAAAAAAAAAAAAAAAGAATGAAAAATAGCACAGAAATCCGATGAGGCCTTTTGGACACCAACCATTAAATGAACAAATATTTGCATTATGTGATTTTCATAGGAAGAAGAGATGGAGAAAGCCATAGAAAGCTTATCTAATGAAATAATAGCTGAAAATGTCTCATATCTTTGGGGAGATATGAATATCCAGATCCATGTAGCTTAAAGGATCCTAATCAGATTCAAGTCAAAGAGATCTTCTCCAAGGTACATTATAATTAAACTATCAAAAGTCAAAGACAGAAAGAATTCTAAATGAATCAAGTCAATATGTAAGAGAACCACCATTAGACTATCAGCAGATTTTTCAGAAGAAACCTGGCAGGCCAGGAGAGAATAGGATGACAAATAGGATGACCTACTCCAAGGGCTAAAAGAAAAAAATTATCAGCTAAAGATACTATACTCAGCAAAGCTATGTTTCAAAAATGAAGACACAAAATTCCAGACAAGTAAAAGCTATGGAAATGTGTCACTGCTTGTATTAGTGTGTTCTCATGCTGCTGATAAACACATTACCTGAGATTGGACAATTTCCAAAAGAAAGATGTTTAATGGACTTACAGTTCTATGTTACTGGAGAGGCCTCACAATCATGGTGGAAGGCAAAGAGGAGCAAGTCACATCTTTTTTTTTTTTTTTTTTTTGCTTATCTGTTCTTTCTTTCTTTCTTTCTTTCTTTCTTTCTTTCTTTCTTTCTTTCTTTCTTTTTTATTACACTTTAAGTTCTAGGGTACATGTGCACAATGTGCAGGTTTGTTACATATGTATACATGTGCCATGTTGGTGTGCTGCACCCATTAACTCGTCATTTATATTAGGTATATCTCCTAATATTATCCCTCCCCCTTACCCCCTCCCCACAATAGGACCAGGTGGGTGATGATCCCCTTCCTGTGTCCAAGTGATCTCATTGTTCAATTCCCACCTATGAGTGAGAACATGTGGTATTTGGTTTTCTGTTCTTGCGATAATTTGCTGAGAATGATGGATTCCAGCTGCATCCATGTCCCTACAAAGGACACAAACTCTTATTATTCTTATTATTCTTATTATTATTATTTTGAGACGGATTCTCGCTCTGTCACCCACGTTGGGGTGCAGTGGCCGGATCTCAGCTCACTGCAAGCTCTGCCTCCTGGGTTTATGCCATTCTCCTGCCTCAGCCTCCCGAGTAGCTGGGACTACAGGCACCCGCCACCTTGCCCAGCTAGTTTTTTGTATTTTTTAGTAGAGACGGGGTTTCACTGTGTTAGCCAGGATGGTCTCGATCTCCTGACCTTGTGGTCCACCCGTCTCGGCCTCCCAAAGTGCTGGGATTACAGGCTTGAGCCACCGCGCCTGGCCAAATTCATTATTTTTTATGGCTACATAGTATTCTGTGGTGGTGTATATGGGCCACATTTTCTTAATCCAGTCTGTCACTGATGGACATTTGGGTTGATTCCAAGTGTTTGCTATTGTGAATAGTGCCGCAATAAACATACGTGTGCATGTGTCTTTATAGCAGAATGACTTATAATCCTTTGGGTATATCCCAAGTAATGGGATGGCTGGGTCAAATAGTATTTCTAGTTCTAGATCCTTGAGGAATCACCACACTGTTTTCCAAAATGGTTGAACTAGTTTACAGTCCCACCAACAGTGTAAAAGTGTTCCTATTTCTCCACATCCTCTCCAGCACCTGTTGTTTCCTGATTTTGTAATGATTGCCATTCTAACTGGTGTGAGATGGTATCTCATTGTGGCTTTGATTTGCATTTCTCTGATGGAGAGTGATGATGAGCATTTTTTCATGTGTCTGTTGGCTGTATGCATGTCTTCTTTTGAGAATTGTCTGTTCACATCCTTTGCACACTTTTTGAAGGGGTTGTTTGGTTTTTTTCTTGTAAATTTGATTGAGTTCTTTATAAGTTCTGGATATTAGCCCTTTGTCAGATGAGTAGATTGCAAAAATTTTCTCCCATTCTGTAGTGAACATCGATGCAAAAATCCTCAATAAAATACTGGCAAACCAAATCCAGCAGCACATCAAAAAGCTTATCCACCATGATCAAGAGGTTTTCATCCCTGGGATGCAAGACTGGTTCAACATATGCAAATCAATAAACGTAATCCAGCATATAAACAGAACCAAAGACAAAAACCACATGATCCTCTCAATAGATGCAGAAAAGGCCTTCGACAAAATTCAACAGCCCTTCATGCTAAAAACTCTCAATAAATTCGGTATTGATGGAACGTACCTCAAAATAATAAGAACTATTTATGACAAACCCACAGCCAATATCATACTGAAAGGGCAAAAACTGGAAGCATTCCCTTTGAAAACTGGCACAAGACAGAATGCCGTCTCTCACCACTCCTATTCAACATAGTGTTGGAAGTTCTGGCTAGGGCAATCAGGCAAGAGAAAGAAATAAATGGTATTCGGTTAGGAAAAGGAGAACTCAAATGGCCCCTGTTTGCATATGACATGATTGAATATTTAGAAAACCCCATCGTCTCAGCCCAAAATCTGCTTAAGCTGATAAGCAACTTCAGCAAAGTCTCAGGATACAAAATCAATGTGCAAAAATCACAAGCATTCTTATACATCAGTAACAGACAAACAGAGAGCCAAATCATGAATGAACTCCCATTCACAATAGCTTCAAAGAGAATATAATACCTAGGAATCCAACTTACAAGGGATGTGAAGGACCTCTTCAAGGAGAACTACAAACCACTGCTCAGTGAAATCAAAGAGGGCACAAACAAATGGAAGAACATACTATGCTCATCGATAGGAAGAATCAATATTGTGAAAATGCCCATACCACCCAAGGTAATTTATAGATTCAATGTCATCCCCATTAAGCTACCAATGACTTTCTTCACAGAATTGGAAAAACCTGCTTTAAAATTCATGTGGAACCAAAAAAGACCCCGCATTGCCAAGACAATCCTAAGCCAAAAGAACAAAGCTGGAGGCATCATGCTACCTGACTTCAAACTATACTACAAGGCTACAGTAACCAAAACAGCATGGCACTGGCACCAAACAGACATATAGACCAATGGAACAGAACAGAGCCTCCCCAGAAATAATACCACATCCACAGCCATCTGATCTTTGGACAAACCTGACAAACAAGAAATGGGGAAAGGATTCCCCATTTAATAAACAGCTGGGAAAATTGGCCAGCCATAAGTAGAAAGCTGAAACTGATCTTTCCTTACTCCTTATATGAAAATTAATTCAAGATGGATTAGAGACTTAAATGTTAGACCTAAAACCATAAAACCCTAGAAGAAAAATCTAGGCAATACCATTCAGAACATAGGCATGGACAAGGACTTCATGTCTAAAACACCAAAAGCAATGGCAACAAAAGCCAAAATTGACAAATGGATCTAATTAAACTAAAAAACTTCTGCACAGTAAAGGAAACTACCATCAGAGTGAACACACAAGTCACATCTTACATGGATGGCAGCAGGCAAAGCGAGAGAGAGCTTGTGCAAGGAAACTCCCCCTTATAGCATCATCAGATCTTGTGAGATGTATTCACTATCATGAATAAGTGATACTGCTGAAAAACCTGCCCTTATGATTCAATTACATTCCACTAGGTCCCTCCCAAGACAATATTTGGTGGGGGACACAGCCAAACCATATTACTGCTATACTGACCTTACAACAAATGATTAAGGGAATGCTTTAACTGGAAGTGAAAGGACTTTAATT
Source organism: Papio anubis (assembly GCF_008728515.1). Classification (NCBI taxonomy): domain Eukaryota; kingdom Metazoa; phylum Chordata; class Mammalia; order Primates; family Cercopithecidae; genus Papio; species Papio anubis. Next base: position 74,554 of record NW_022162242.1, on the reverse strand, counting down.
ATTACCATTAAATGATAGAATATAAAACACACTGAGAGATAAGCTCATAATCAATTTCAGAATATTGCATTACTGTGATGGTGGTATGCAAATCTTTCAAATGTCTAGTATGAAGGTTAAAAATCATCTACAGTTACCAAAACTAAATACATTGTTAAGAAATACACATCATAAAAAGATTTAAATTAAGGCAACAAAATGACAAATTGTGGGAAAGAGGGTAAAAGTCTAGAATATTTGTATGTGACCAAAGCTAAGCTGTTATCAACTTATATGTTTTATGTAAACCCAGAGTAATTTAAAAAATTATAGCAGACACATATATGAAAAAGAGAAAGGAAACAAAACTTATTACTAAAGAAACCACTAAACCACAAAGGTAAACAACAAGAGAGGGAGAAGAACAAAAGATCTATAAAATAACCAGAAAATAACTAGGAGAATGACAGTAGTAAGTTCTTACCTATCAGTAATAACCTTGAATTTAAATTAATTAAGTTATCCAATTAAACAATATAGAGTGAGTGAATTCATATAAAAGAAAAAAAGACCCATTTAGATGCTGCCTACAAGTGAGTCATTTTCCCTGTAAGGACACACATACACTGAAAGCAAAGGGATGAAAAAGGATATTCTGTGCAAATGGGATGAGAAATGATTATTTCATGCAAATGAAAGTCAAAAGAGAGCAAAAGTAGCTATACATAGATAAACTAGACATTAAGTCAAAACAGTAAAAATACACAAAGATGGTTACAAAGGTGTAAATTCAACTAGAGGACATAACAACTATAAATATATATGCAACTGACACTCAGATACCGAAACGTATAATGCACATGTTATAAATCTAATTAGAGAGATAAATTGTAACATTTAATAATAGTAGAGGACTTAAATACCCCATGCTTAGCAATAAACAGATCATTTAGAAAGAAAATCAACAAAGAAACATTGGATTTAAAATGGACTCTAGATAAAATGAACCTAAGAAACTTTTATAGAATATTCCACCCAACAGCTATAGAATCCATTCTTCGTCAGCACATGGAATGTCCTCCAGGACAGATTACATGTTAGGCCACAAAATAAGCCTCAAAAAAATGTAAAAATACTGTGATCATATCAAGTATCTTTTCTGACCACAGTGGGATAAAATCTGAAATTAATAACAGGAGAATCTTGAAAACAATAAACATATGTAAAAATTAAACAATATAGTCCTGAATAACAAATGGGTCAATTAAGAAATTAAAAAGAAAATTAAAACTTTCTTGAAACAATGAAAATGAAAATACAACATACCAAAATCTATGAGATACAACAAGGGCAGTTATTTGAGAAAAACTTGTAGCAATAAATGCATACACCAAAAATTTGAAAGATCTCAAATAAACCATGTAATGGTGCACCTGAGGAATTAGAAAAACAAGAAAAAAACTAAACCCAAAAATATAAAAAGAAAAGAAATAATAAATTATAGTATAAAGTTACAAAAGATCAATAAAACAAAGTTTTTAAATGATAAATAAAAGAGACATACCTTTAGCTAGACCAAACAAGAAAAGAGAGAAGATTAAAATAAAGTTAAAGATGAAAAAGTAGACATCACAACTGATACCAAAGAAATACAAAGGATTGTTAGAGATTATTATAAACAACTATATGCAAATAAATGGGAAAACCATTAACAGAAATTGATAAATACCTAGACACATACAACCTACTAAATTTGAATCATGAAGAAATAAAAATTCTGAACAGACCAATAGTGAGTAAGAAGATTGATTCCGAAATAAAAAGTTTCCTACCAAAGAAAAGTCCAGGACCTGATGATTTCAGTGCTAAATTCCACCAAAGAGTTAAAGAAGAACCAATACAAATACTTTTCAAACTATTCTAAAATATTAAAGAAAATACAAAATTTATTGTATAAGACCAGTATGCCTTGGTACCCAAACCAGACAAAGACACAACAGCAACAAAAAAGGAAAACTAAAGGCAAATGTCTCTGATGAACATACATACAAAAATCCTCCACAAAATACTAGCAGATTGAATTCAACAGCACATTAAAAAGATCATTCACTATACTCAAGTGGAACTCATTTCAGGCATGCAAGGATGGTTCAACACACAGAAATCAATAAACATGATGCATGATATTAACAGAATCAAGGACAAAAACCATCACTTTAGTAGATACAGAAAAAGCATTTGATAAAATTCAACATCCTTTCATGATAAAAACTCTCAATAACTTAGATATAAAAGGAACATATCTCAACACAATAAAGGCTATATATGACAAATCCACATTAACACCATACTAAATTAGGAAAAGTTGAAAGCTTTCCCCCAAAAATCTAGAGTAGGAAATAATGCCAGCTTTTGCTACTCCTATTCACCTTAGTATTGGAAGTCTTAGCCAGAGCAATTAGGGAAAAGAAAGGGGAAAAAAAAGCATAGAAATTGGAAAGGAGGAAGTCAAATTATACCTGTTTCCAGCAGACATGATTTTATATGTAGAAAACACTAGAGACTCTACCAAAAAACTGCTAGAACTAATACACAAATTCAACACAGTTTCAGAATAAAAAAATCAACATACAAATGGACTCAGTAACATTTCTTAACACCAATAATGAATAATCTAAAAATCTAAAAAAGAAATCAAGAAAGAAATCCCATTTACAATAGCTACAAAAAATAAAATACCTTGGAATAAATTTAATCAAGATGGTGAAAGAATGCCACAATGAAAACGATAAAACAGAGATGAAAGAAATTGAAGTAACAACTAAGTGGAAAGATGTTGTGTGCTTATGGATTGGAAGAATTAATATTGTTAAAATGTCCATAGTATTCCAAGTGATTTACAGAGTCAATGCAATTCTTATCAAAATACCAATGGCATTCTTTACAACTAATAAAAAAGAAAGCTATTTAAAATTTGTATGGGGGCAGGCCAAGATGGCTGAATAGAAGCAGCTCCTGTCCACAGCTTCCAGCCAGACCAACCCAGAAGACAGGTGATTTCTGCATTTTCAGTTGAGGTACCCAGCTCATCTCACTGGGACTGGTTAGGCAGTGGGTGCAACCCACGGAGAGCAAGCAGAAACAGGGTGGGGCATTGCTTCACCTGGGAAGTGCAAGGAGCCGGGGGACCTCCCTCCCTTCAGCCAAGGGAAGCAGCAAGGGCCTGTGCTACCAACCCCGGGTACTGCTATGCTTTTCCCACAGATTTTTGCAATCTACAGAGTAAGAGATTCTCTCCTGAGCCTACACTACCAGGGTCCTGGGTTTCAAGCACAAAACTTGGCAGGTGTTTTGGCAGGCACCAAGCTAGCTGCAGGAGTTTCTCCTACTCCAGCAGTGCCTGGAACTCCAGTGAGACAGGAGAACCATCCATTCCCCTGGAAAGGTGGCTGAAGCCAGGGAATCAAACAGTCTCGTTTAGCGGGCTCCACTCCCAGGGAGCCCAGCAAGCTAAGAACCACTGGCTTGAAATTCTGTCAGCACAGTAGCCTGGAGTTGACTTGGGACAATGGAGCTTGGTTGGGGGAGGGACATCCGCCATTACTGAGGCTTTAGTAGACGATTTTCCCCTGACAGTGCTGAGGAGACTGGGAGGTTGGGACTGGGCGGAATGCACCACAGTGCTGCAAAGCCGCTGTGGCAAGAGTGCTTCTCTAGATCCCTCCTCACTGAGCAAGGCATCTCTATAGGAAATGCAGCAGCCTCCATCAGGGGCTTACAGATAAAACGCTCATCTCCCTAGGACAGACCACCTAGGTGGAGGGGCAGCTGCGGTAGCAGCTTCACTGGACTTTCCTGTCTGCCGGCTCTGAAGAGAGGGACAGATCCTGTAACCCCAAAATTAAAACAGGGTGTGGTTATCTTTACTCATATAATAGTGCAATTTTTGGTGGAATAACAAAATTGCTTTGTTCTCTGTGTTTTGCTTTATTTTACCTTGTAAATGATTTACCTTTTTTTTTTTTCTTTTTTCGAGACAGAGTCTCGCTCTGTCACCGAGGCTGGAGTGTGGTGGTGGGATCTCGGTTCACTGCAAACTCCATTTCCCGGGCTCAAGCAATTCTCCTGACTCAACCTTTCGAGTAGCTGGGATTAAAGGCACACACCACAGCACCAGGCTAATTTTTGTGTTTTTAGTAAAGACAGGGTTTCACTATGTTGGCCAGGCTGGTCTCCAACTCCAAGGGATCCGCCTGCCTCGGCCTTCCAAAGTGCTGGGGTTATAGGCATGAGCTACCGCGCCCGGCCAAGGAATGTTTTCAAATGCTTATTCAAAGTTCTTCTGAATATAATTATATCATTTACATGGGAGAGCACTATTAAAAGGTTTATATCTCAAAATTCCTTCATTTGTCGTCAAAAAGTGCTGGGGCTCTGGAGATAAAGCATGCTTTTAAAATGAAAATTCCAGTTGAGACAAATATTTGATGACTATTTCTCTCTTATCTTTTTAGCATGTGTATCTGATCATATCCACTTAAGTTTTACCCATAAAACTACTGACTCCCTACTAAGTTGCTGTAGGATATATTGTATTAGTCATTATCTACCCATTTGTTTAGTGTCATGTAAATCAGTCACACTCAAATATTCCAGATTGTTCATGTATCACTGCAACTGTAAATGCATTAAAACCTTGAGACTCAAATATGTCATTAAGAGATATTTAATATTGTCTGTTGCATCATTTATGCGTGACCTAGTACTCTACCTTGAGTGTTCCTTAAAATATGGATATGCTCTGTGCTGCTTCATTTTCATTCAGCTCATGTAAGAATACTAAAATCTCTTTGTTTGAAGATTCTTTCTTAATTTTGTTTGAATTTCTTATGCACTGGGAAATCACTAAATTCAAAGATGCCTACATTCATTTTTGGCATCCCATCCCATCCCCCAAAACACACATTATCTCTCTCTCTCTCTCTCTTCCATCCTGAGCTTGTCAGGTGGGGTAATAAAAGTTGCCTCCTGGCACCAGCTGCCTTACAGCAGACCATGGACATTAGCTCATAGATTAATTATGGGGTAGATGGCCAAATGTGCTGTCTACCTCTCTGGTGAGCAGAAATTGGAGCTGGTGGCAGCTAGTCTGCCCATGCTAGCCATGCCCAGAGTCCAGAGCAGTTCATAGTATCAGAGGCCTTACTCTCCTCTCTCCTCAGCTATATTCTCCACAGATTCCTAGTTCACTACCATATACCCTAAGCTTAGGTAGTCCTTGGCACTTGGGCCACAAAAGTGTAGTCTATCAGGTCATTTTAGGGAAGTGGCTTAGGTGTCTTTCATAGAATGCATGGAAGATAAAAGTGATTTGTGACCTTCTGCCCAGAACTTGGCATGGAATTTCACCTATTTGTGCTAATACCTTCCCTGACAGCCTCACCAGTGTGAAACTGAGAGAATAATCATTCCAGGGACTTGGACCCACAATGGCCACACAGAGACGAACTCGGGGCTTAGGATAGCATAGATCACTCTCAACTGGTGTTCTAATAGGATTGTTGTATGGCACAAAAATTCCAGGAGCATGATTCACAGTGAATGTAATAGCAGCTATAGTAGTGATTAATAGCAAAGATGTTGGAGCCAGAATGTCGGGGTTTGTGTTCTGGCTCAGCTTCTTATAACCATGTGATTTTGGGCAAGTTTTTAAACTTTCTGTACTCTAGCTTCCTCAGGTGCAGGAATGGTATCAGTGTCTACTTCATAGAGCCTTTATGATGACTAAATAAATTAAGTAACTGTTTAGAATAGTACATAGTGAGCATAATATAAATGTTTTTCTTTTGACATGCTGAGGCTGTGTCCTTTGCCTAGTTGTCCTGTGGCTCCATCTGGGATAGAGTGGGGGTGAAGAAAATGCTAATAAATGTAATAGAAGAGATGCAAGAAGGAAGACCCAGACAATACTTAGCTTCTGACACAATGAGATTATGCAATAGGTAAATAACTTTACAATCTAGATTACTGTGCTATGAAATAATTTTCTAAATTATTTTAGAAGCACTCCATTCCTCCCCATACATACCTTACTTATCAACAATTAGCCCCAAGGAAAAGTAAATCCTAAAGTTTTCCTATAGTATAGAGAAGGTATTTCTACCTTTAGTAGCTCCTCCATGAGGATTGATTCCTTATATATGAAACAGATAAAAATAGGGGAAGTCTAAGAAGACCCTGCTCCCTTTCCATTGAGGGACAAGAAGATCAGTGTGAGGGAGGAGAGCCTTATATTCAAAATGTGGGTATTCAGCTCTGACTGGGTGAAGGGAACATTTGAGAAGTAAAGGCAATGTTAAGGACAGAGAGCTCCTGACTCAGATCTGATTTTGAATTCCGGATATCTGATGTGCAGGAGCCTATAGTCAAAAACAAGGCAGCTCAGCCTAGATAAGACAGCAGGGCAGTGTGGTCAGACAGAGAGAAGGCATACAGGACATTTCCAAGACACTCTCAGCGGTTTTAGGTATGGACAATAGATCAAGGGCTAGAGGACTTCCCAGAAACTTGTGGCAAGGAAAGTAAACAGCACAACTGAGGCTGGAGAAGAAGAGAGAATTGCCAAGCTGAGGGTTCTGCAGGAGGATGTGGCAAACACCCAAAGACGGGAGTCCACCTTGACTCAGGAAGATATGACTGATGTCATGGAAGAATAACCCAAGCCAGGAGAGTGGATCATCTGTTCACCAGCCACAGACTACAGTGTGTGTGTATGTGTGTGTGTGTGTGTGTGTGTGTGCATGCAGATATATATACACACATATGTATATACATGCAAGTGTGTGTATGTGTATCTTTTTGTCCAGATAAACCAGAAGACAGGTGGTCCAAGGAAGCAACTATTACCCTGCCTTTATCTATCTATGTATATATCTATCAAGAAAGATTTATTTTAAGGAATTGGGCTCATATGATTGGGGAGGCTGGAAAGTTGAAACTCTGCAGGGTAAGGCAGCAGGCTGGAGACCCAGGGAGGAGTTGCAGCTTGAGTCTAAAGGTGGAAGGCTGGCAGAATCCCTTCCTCTTCAGGGAGGTCAGTCTTTTTTTATTAAGGCTTTCTACTTACTGAATGAGGCCACGCACTTTATGAAGGATAATCTGCTTTACTCAAAGTCTACTGATTTAAATGTTAGTCTGATCTTAAAAATACCTTAATGAAGGGCCGGTCGCGGTGGCTCAAGCCTGTAATCCCAGCACTTTGGGAGGCTGAGGTGGGCAGATCAGCTGAGGTCAGGAGTTCAAGACCAGCCTAGCCAACATGGTGAAACCCTGTCTCTACTAAATATAAAAAAATTAGCTGGGTGTGGTGGTGGGCACCTCTAGTCCCAGATACTCAGCAGGCGGAGGCAGGAGAATTGCTTGAATCCGGGAGGTAGAGGTTGCAGTGAGCCGAGGTTGTGCTACTGTACTCCAAGCTGGGTGACAGAGTGAGACTCCATCTCAAAAAAAAAAAAAAAAGAAAAAGAAAACCTTTACGAAAATACTAGAACAGAATAATGTTTGATGAAATATCTGAGTATCACGTCCTACTTAAGTTGACATATCAAATTAATCATTACAGAATTGCAGCCAGCAGGAGGACAATAGTAGGGATCTGGAGACCGGTGGGCACACACAGAGACAGGGAGACTGTTTCCTCTTTTCTCCACCCATGAAGCATCACCCACACACCCTTCTCACTACCACCCAGATATTGATACAAAACCAAGCTCATTCTGCCCATCACGCAGACAGCAAATTACTGAAATGATGAGTTTTGCAGTAGAGATTTATTCACAGGGAATCCCAGAGAGGAGACAGGAGAACAGCTCTCAAATCTGCTTCCCTGAAGATAAGGCTGGCTCAGGGATATTCATGGGGTAAAGAAGCAAGGTGGTCTAAAGCATGAAGAAAAGTGATTGGCAGTAAGGATAAATTAGGTAACTGATGATGTGTACAAGTGTAGTTGGTGTTCATGACTCCTTATAGGATGCACGTTCAGAAAACGGTGGTGTTAGTGTGATTTGAGAGAAAAGTTTTTGGCCCTTGGACATCAAAAGCTCACCTCTTGAGCATTTGTGAGGCCCAGTTGAAAGGTCAGTGGTCTTAACTGGTTTAAGTTGGACAAAAGCTGAGCCCCAAGTTCCTGAAAACAACTTAAGCAATTGTTATCATGGTGACATATACATCAGAGGCATTATCTCTAAGGGAGCTCATGAAGGCTAAGTTGTAGTGTTTAGCAGTGTGGCTTTCAGCTACATGGGCTAAAAAAAATCAACAAAAAGCAAGTGACGAAAAAGATTAGCTCTCGGTTTCAACAAGATCTTGGGAAGAGAGACAAGGGTGGGGAAGGTTACCTGAGAGACTGTGCTTTTCTCCAAATGAGAGGCTACTATCTAAATGAACTGTAGAAATTACTGCATAGGACTAGGACTAAATTATGTAATACACTTGTTTATTCCTGTTAACCAATGACTAGAGACCGAGCAGGAAGGCAAATTAGCTATAGACAATAAAGAATTTGTATTTTCTCCGTGTATCTGAACTTGTAGTATGAGTGAATTTAGTGACCACTCAACAGGACTTGAATCAACAGTTCAAGCTTCTCTTTTCTTTTCTATATCCCTAAAAGTTATCAGGTTTTGATATCTGGTAGCATTCAACATTGCCTGCATCATTCATCTTGTCTTCAGCAGAAGTGTTAACTGACAAAGGTGGTGCCCCAAAAGATGGAGTCTTTGCCTGTTTTGTGTCATGAAGCCAATACACAAAACGAAAAGTGAGCATCAAGCAGAGCAAACTTTATTCGATGACCATAGAATTCAGATGTGGGGACATGGCTTACAAAGCAGCTTCTCCACTAGCAAAGGGTGAGAGGGCTAAAATACAATATTTCTTTAATGAATGTTTCTTTAATGACATTAAAAGTGAAAGAAGAAATATTCATGTGTTTTCCAAAAATGGACTGTGAACTCCCTGGAACCAGAGTTCTCCCTTCCTTTTTGTCCTTTTATGGCTTCTGGTCTTTGCCATGGCGATTGTCAACAGTCACAGAACTGATGGAAGTGTCATTTAGCATGGAAATGAGATTATATGAAGCCTGAGGCTTTTTTGAAGTTCATCTCTCTTGGTTAAAACCAGTTTCAGTTGGTCTGGGCTAAAAAGGAAACTTTTTATTGCAGGTATTCTTTTTCTTAAAGATCACTAGAGTTAGGGCAGAGTAGAAATTCAGCTATGTCACGCAGGCATTACACTGGGTAACAGAAACATATCAGTCCAGAGTTCCACTGTAGCCATTGGGAGCCATCTCTATCATATCTATCTTTCCATTTCAGAAAGAATCTAACTTTCTCTTAATAGGCTGTGTTAGGTGACTTAGGTACATAAACAACACCTCCAGGGGCTATGGGAGACAGAAAGATGAATAGGTGGAGCAGAGGTGATTTTTTTCAGGACTTTGAAACTATTTTGTATGATTATATAATGGTGGATATATGTCTCTGTAAACTTGTCAAAGCCCATATTCTGCACAACACAAAAACAGAATGCTAATGAGAACTTTGGACTTTGGTTGATAATGATGTATGAATGTTGGTTCATGGATTGTAACTGGTGCTGCATATTGATGGTTGGGGAGGTTGTATGTGGGAGTGGGGAGAGGGTATGTGAGACCTTTCTGTACTTTCTGCTCAACTTTGTTGTGAACCCACAACTGTTCTAAAAAATAAAGTCTCTTCAACTCAATTTTAAAATTCAAAAAACAAACCAAAAGAAAGTATCTACCCTCTCTTGTCTTCTTCAGCAAATCTTGTGGATACTGAAAGAACAGCCAGTGTCCCAAAACACATGAGAAGATGCGCAGCGTCTGATCAGGGAAGGGCAAGTCAAACAGTATTGGGATATCATTTCTGCCTCAAGTTACAGAAGTTTAGAACTCTTCAGCCCTGCCAAGAATATGGAGAAATTGGGATTCATACATTGGTGATATGACTGTGAAAGGCTACAAATATTTTAAAGTTACTTGGAACATTGTTATAAAATTAAAAAAAAAAAAACCCATTGACTCTTAAATCACTAAGGTCTAACAACCTAATAGGTCCCAGTATGTAAAAATATATTTAATAGAATGACTGTCACACTACATTTTAATTGTAAATATTTAAAACAACCATTAACAGGAGAATGGTTGAATAAATTATAGTCCATATTTACTATGGAATATTATGCAGCTACATAAAATGAGTTAAACCTGTGTGTATTAATATGAAGTGACAGTTATAGCATATTCTAAGTGAAAAATGCATATTGCAGAGTAATGCATGTGGTTTAGTCTTGGTAAAAATAAAAGACACAAAGGAAAATAGGTATCTTTATATTTGTTAATGCATAAAGATAAGGGGCAAAAGGATAGAGAATAAACTGTTAACACTGATTACTTTGGGAATGAGGAAAAGTGAAGAGATTGTTGACTTTTCTTTATATGCTAACAGTTGTTTTATTGCACAAACAAGTAGGTACTGCTTTCGTAGCTTGAAAGGAAAATTTAATAAACTTTAGAGGGAGTAAAACAAATACAACAAAAGAGAAGCTGTGGATGATATGGCCTCAGGGTCAAACATCTATAGTCCATCAGACTTTTTATATTGCCAAGAGTGACTGCCTCTTAGTACAACTCCTGTGCATTAATATACTAAGAAATTCTTCTCTTTTCTGTGCTTTGAGGGATGTTATAAAAATATAAACCTGCTCTCTGAGCTTGGTACATGACTTGCTGCAGGATGAGAAGTATATTAGTGAAGGCTCAGTAAGTAGGTGAAGAGAAAGATCTCTTCTCCCACCCCATCCCATCTCTGTCCTGTTCCTAAATTGGTATGTATCCAGCCTAAAAAGAATGTAGAGGGTAATGGGTCATGCCCCCGAAAAGGAGTTAAAGGGATGAGAAATTTTTCTACTTAAAAAGGTTCTAGTATTCTATAGCACTGTAGGATGACTGAAGTTAGCAATAATATATTATGTAGTTTCAAATAGCTAGAATGATATTGCATGCACCCAACACAAGGAAATGATAAATGCTTGAGATGATGCATATGCTAATTACCCTTATCTGATCACTATATATGTATCACAACATCACCATATACTCCACAAATTATTACATGCCAATTATAGTTTATTTAAAAAAATAAAAATGAAAAAAAAGGGTCTGTTTGAGCTTTGATGTTAGACTGGAGACCCTTTAATGTACAACCATCTACTGATGCATAACAAATCACTTCAAAACTTACCAGCTCACAGAGTTTCTGTGGGTCAGGACACTGGGAGTGGCTTTGCTGGGTGGTTTTGGCTCAGAGCTTCTCATGGGTCAAGATATTGGCCTGAGCTCATCAGAAGACTTAACTAGGGTTGGAGGACCAGCATCCAAGGGGGTCACTTACATGGCTAGTGAGTTAGAGCTGGTTGTTGTCAAAAGACCTTAAGTTCTCCCATGTGTGCCCTCTTTCAGGGCTGCTCAGTGTCCTTGTGACAGGACAGTTGGAGTCTCCCAGAGCTAGTGATCCTAGGAAGAGAGCAAGGATAATGCCACAGTGCCTTTTATGACCTAGCCTCAGAAGTCACATGCCGTCCCTATTGTACAGTCTACTCCATTAGTAGCAAGTCACTAAGCACAGGTCACGCTCAAGGAGAGAGGAGTTAGGCTCCATTATTTGAAGGGAAGAGTATGTGAGAGTGTGTGAACATAAAGTTACAACCACCACACAGTACTCATTGGTGTCCTGCTGTTTTCTAGCTTTCAGGAATTCCTAAAAATTTCAGGTCCACTCAAGACATTATTTTTCTCCAGAGGTTTGTGAAGTATTTTCTTAATAGCTTTTATTTAACTTAATTGAGTTGTGGTGATCTAGGCTCTCCTTTCCTTTTTTAGGACCTGTACTTACTTCCATTTATACAAGACCAGAACTCCACAGGTTTTTGTAAAGACTTGTACTCACAGTTTCCCCCCTAAATCACATATTTATCAGTATAACCATCCCAAGAATCTATTGGAACTAATTCCATCATGACCTACATCCCTGTACTCATCAGTTACCACACACAACTAAGAGTGGCTGACTACAGAGCACTTACTCTATACCTGACACTGTCTGAATGGCTTGACACATATTCATATCAAATACATCAAGTCATCCCTCTTGATTGAGGTCTTCATTCACAGTCTAAATTGCTCTTTTTCCACTTCCAATTGCCAAATCCTTTCCCTAGGGAATCCATGGCCCATCACTAGCCTGATATCTTTGTCTCTTCTCTTGAATGTTTCCTTCACCTTTGTATTCACACTGAAACCTGGCACTCCCTTGAAGCTCTGTCTCTATTGTGGCCCCTCATAGAGTAGATATTTTCTGTCCTGGGGATAGGGTAGCTCTTTGCTCCTCACTGCTGCTTCCAGTCCATTTCTATCCATCCTCCTTAAAAACTCTTCAGCTTTGAAACTCCTACTATCAGACTCCACTACTGATACTGTCTCTTTTTTTTTTGTTGTTATTTAAAGACACTTCTCATTATTCCCTTTACTTCCTTGAATACTTTAATTCTACATTACTATCACTCTCTGTAATGCTATTATCATAATTCTTAGTGATTTTAATAACCCTGTAGACTATCCTCTCAAAATCGTGGTGCTTTTGTCTTATCCTCCAATAATTTTCGCTCTCACTCTAGCTCAGCCAAATATTTCCGTGTCATATGCTAGATCTGTCCATTATCAATAACTATATCCCCTCTGTTAATCACTATGTCCATCACTGCCTATATTTCCAGCTTTCTCCTTTTAGTATCTGGGGAACAAATCTTTGACCTAAATAGCACTTTGTTGATCTTAACACTGTTTCTTAGTCTTCTCCTGTCCTAGCTTCTCTTCTTACCCAGCTTAGATTCCATGGTCCCTTTATATAATCACTCTTTGGCAGAGTATCAACTAATTTCTCTTTCCTTTGCATTTACGTGAAAAATCTCCAAACCTGGTTAAATCCAACTTTCAACCTACTTTGCCACTAAAACAAACAGTAGACAGTTGGAGAACAACACACAGACCCTCTGATCTCACTCTGTGTTAAAGACACTGAGGACTCAAATATTCCTAAGGCAACCTTATCATATTTTTCTAGCCCAAATTTGTTGCACATTAGAATATCTTGAGGAAGCTTTTAAAATAATCCTAATGCCCTGGTTATACCCCAGAGCATTTGAATCACAATATCAAACTAGTAGATCAAGGCATCATTTAAGAAAATAAATCCCCAGGTGATTTCAATGTATAGCCTCATTTGAGAACCACTGCCCTTCCAGATGACTCAGTTTCATACATACTGGCTTTTTTTCCTGTTCCTCCTACATGAGCAGCACAGTACTGCCACAAGGTCTTTGAAATGATTCTCTGCTTCTTCTGGAATGCTTTTTGACCATGAAGTTGCATGATTGACTCCCACATTTCTTCAAGTTTCTGCTGCAAAGTCATTCATTAGTAATGTCTTCCTGAACTATCACATATAAAATAGAAACCCTGCTCTTTAGCACTCCTTACTGCCCTTGCTTGACTTTTCCTCTTCAGCATTTCTTGCCATCTGAAATATTATGTATTTATTTGTTAAATATTTATTGTCTCTCCATAACTACTAGAATAGCAGAGAACTTGTCCATTTTGTTTCTTGAATATAACAAATATGCACAGTAAATTTATTTAGTAATGGATCAACAGGTGCTCAATAAATATATCTAAAAGGGCTATGCAGCAGAAACTTTCAATGATCTTATTTTCGTCTAATTCTGGTGTTCAAGATAATTTTTTATGTGATAAACTCACTTTATAATTCTGATCAAAGGCTGGGTTGGGGCTTCAGACTGGGATATTGAGAGCTTAGATTCTTTGAGAGCCAGGAATTCCCTAGATCTTATACATGAGTCTTGCTGGGCTGATGGAAAGAGATAGCAACAACAATATAAGCAAATAGGAAATGTCACAGTTTCAAGTCGGTAGTGTTGTGTTTTGAGCAACAAAAAGAATATAGCACTAGAAGGAGAACCAATTTTTACTCAAAGTCAAGGCCCAGAGGGACAACAGACCGGTGCTTACCACTGCAACATACATAGACAGTAAGTTTTGTCGGTGGGCTGATGGGGTGGGGAGAGTGTCTGGAGAAGTGAGAATGGCAGTAATTACAAGGGAGAGGGCTCAGTCTACTACAATTGATTTGGATACCAGTGGGATTTTCCTTTCTGAGTTGGTAGCTGAGGAAGTATGCATTCTGCATAAACTTTTAGAAGATGTAATACTAAAGAAAGGAGGATTTACAGACTAATACTACATCATTTTCTAAAGCTATGGGCAGATTATATATATTAAGCATAATGAACAAATCATCACAAAAGATTAAAGATTTAGAGATGAGTCTTTTTTTTTTTTCTTTTTCTGAGACCAGGTCTCACTGTGTCACCCAGGCTGGAGTGCAGTGGTGCAATCTCAGCTCACTGCAAACTTCATGTCCCATGCTCAAACAATCCTGCTTCCTCAGCTTCCCAAGTAGCTGGAACCACAGGCGTACCACCACACTTGGCTAATTTTTGTATTTTTGTAGAGACGGGGTTTCACTATGTTGCCCAGGCTGATCTCGAACTCCTGAGCTCAAGCAATTCGCCTGCCTTGACCTCCCAAGGGTCTGGGATTATAGGTGTGAGCCACTGTGCCCCGGCCAAGATGAATCTTTAGTCAACATTTTTCAACGTTGCTCACATTACCCTGATTTTTTGAGTAATAAGCACAGGTAGTCCTTCCTAAGCATGGCTTCTCCATGTGCAGTAGTGATAAGTTTGAATCAATTTATAAATCTCTAGGAATAATAAATGTCATGTTTCTTTATTTTTCTAAATCAAATTAATTCTATGACCAAGTTTCTGCTCATCAAAGCCCATGAGAAGTTCAACACCAGTTTCTGTTTCTCTACTGGATTATATTGGGACCCTGGACTTATGCAGCACAAGAAAATGTGGACAGGCTAAATTTTGGAAAGTGATAAAGACTGTTCCATACTTAGGCCTGGGAATCAACTTGAAGTTTCCCAAATTCTGTGCCAGGTGAGTCACGGGGACTCTTGTTGGTTAGAAATTGTGGATAGAAATTATATCCTTGTGGATAGAAATTATAATTTACATATTTTTTATTTAACCATGATCAAAATCAAAAGAATATAAAGAATATACTACTCACAATGAAAAAGCCCGGAAAGAAAGATTCCTGTAGGGTCAGGCTCTTTGTATTTTTTACATGTAAAACTTGCAATGTCTCCCCCTAGTAAAGTAAGTGAGAAGAGGTTGAAGAACTTTCACAATCTAGTGACACTGCGAGCACAAGGTACTAAGAGAACATGAAATTTAAATGCATGAGACTCTGTTTCTTGTTCCATTTGTTAAGAAGAAGCAAGAAACTTTCTGAGACAGTCACAGGTTTTTCTGGAGCTATTTATCACAAGTTCCTCCTAGAAAAGTTATTTCATTAACAATACTCAAGTGTTATATAATCACCCTGAGATGTAACCATCGCTTGAAGAGTTATAAAACATATATTGTTCATTTTATCTATAAAATATACATTATAGGAAACTGACTTTTTCATTAAAATTGCAAATGAACTAATCAGCTTATGTTAGTCTGACTCGTTACTCTGTAAATCATATAAATTCTTCTTTTTCAGTGAAAGAAAAAGTATGGTGGGAGAACTCATATCTCATGGTCTACTTCTCCTTGATGCCACTACAAATAAAAGATGCCCTCACAGGTTCTAGTTTTATTATAATCTGCAACTGATTCTTTTCACAGAGTTTACTCCGTGGACATTTATACAGTTGTTTTCCTCTGGGATCTCTCTGCTTGTGGGGTGCTGTGTTTGAAGAATGTGCAGATATCCATGAATCCATGACATGGAGCTCTTTCAAGCAACCCATCTTCTCCTGTTCCTCCTCTAGGAGACTGAACTCCTTTGAAGCTGTACCACCCGCTTCCCCGCAAAAGCCACAGTCTCTCACCATTCCCACTTGGTGGCCTTTCTCATTTTGAAGTGTATGGAAAAAATTCTGCTTACTACTCTCCTGCAGTCAAAGAGCTTCCAAAGAAATGGTAGAGAAGCATATAGCATATTTGTTAGTGTTAATGAGGAAAGAAAAAAAAAGACATGTATTCTCTAATGAGACCATAACAGAAAAAAGAAAAACAACTAATTTCTCAATAAATTTTTCCAAAGAAATAAAATTTAGCAAAAAACTTAAGAATGATAATTATTCTTGAGCAGCATGGGTGTAGGCTTACAAACTGGGAGCTCCTTGAAGTCAAATGTTTTCTTCTCCTCCCTGTATCCTCAGCAGTGTGTCTCCCCAGCACTTTCAAAGTGTTAAATAAAAGCTAGATGACCACACCTGAATCAAGTGACTACTGACCCTAGCCTTCTCATACGGACTTTATAGCTTAAATATCTCAGGTTATAATAATGTATTCTTTAGTTCTTACTCTCTAATTTCTTTTCATTCTCCCTATTTATTTATATTGTTAAGCATTGCATTAGTTTCCTGTGGCTGCTATAAAAAATGACCACAAACTTGGTGACTTGAAACAACAGAAATTTATTCTCTCACAGTTCTGGAGGTTAGAAGTCCAAAATCAAGGCTTCTACAGAGCTGGTCAAGTTCATGGCTCTCTCACATCTTTCTGTGTTTCCAGCAATCCTTGGTGTTTGTTGGCTTGCAGATGCATCACTCCAATCTCTGCCTCTGTTTTCACATTGACTTCTTTTCTGTGAAAATTATTTCATTACGTATACTCAAGTATTCTCTCATGTTCTCCTCTTCTTATGAGGACAACACTTGTCTTTGGATTTAAGGTCCACCCAATCCAGGATGATCTCATTTCAAGATCTTTAACTTAACTGTATTGGCAAAGACCCTTTCAAAATAAGGTCACCTACACAGGTTCCCGGTAGACATATCTTTTCGAGGCCAACATTCAACCTTACAATCATCTTCGCTGTTTTCAATTTTGGGACTGTCTTCCTCCTTTGGACTGTGATGCACGAATCTTTCTATCTTTGCTCCATCTTGATCTACACAGATGTCTCTAAGATAAAATAACTCTGAGATAAAATTATGATTAATTATGTTAAATTAATCATAATTTATTCACTAGAAGTCAGGGGACCTGGGCTTTGCTTTTGAATTTTTCAGTTTTCATTATCAGACAAGGTGATCTTTGGTTTTATTAATCACTTTGAATCTTATTTTTCATGTTGGTTGCAAATGTAGAAATCAATTAGACCTAGCTTAAGAAAAATAAAAATTCATTGTAAATTGTAGCAGCATCCCATAAAACTTAAGTGCAAGAATGTAGCCATATCTTAAGAAGACATTAGATGATGGAATTGGGAAGTTTTAGCACTATCTCTCACTTTTGTCTCTATTTCTGTCTGTAATCTATTTAATTCTTGTTTTTCTGTTCAGATGGCTATTTTCCTCACAAAAGCTATCAATTTAATGTTATAGTTTAATCTACATGGACAGTTTCTTTTATCTTTCCCCACCACTCCCTGACTCTACTGTTTCATTTTCTTCTCTACATTTTCACTTCCCAATTTCTACTTCTTTCCTAGTTCCAAATTCCTAAATGAAGGAATCAGAGTGATCCAACTGGGATTTGATAAACTTTTCTGATTCAGCCAACTCTGACCAGAAATAGGGTCACATTATAAAGCGACAAATTTTGAGAATTAAACAATATGGATTCAGAGCAAAGGCAGTTACAGTGAAGAAAAAATTTGGCATTTGACAGGTTCACAAAAAATATATACTACATTTATCTCCTATAAAATGGAGCTAACACTTTCTGCTATGCTCACTTTACAATTAAAAAACTTTTTTTGAGAGTCATAGCAGACATTGTGTTTAAGAACACATTGAATATTATTACACACTTGAAAGAATTGTTTTGAAGTTTTATAGTGCTAGATTTGGGTTCTGAACAAGTAGCAGACTTGATCTTGATGAAAGAAAGAGAATAATTCATCCAGTTGTGGAGAGGATAAAGATTTTTTAAGAGCTCATCACCATGACTCCCAAAGTTTTTATTGTCTTCACAATGATGGGAAATCACAATTTCAGGAACAGGAACAAAGTTTCTGTGAGAGTTGGGAAGAATCCAGAGGTGCAAGGTGTAAGTGGTGATGTTTGTGTGTGGAGGCAATCCTTCCAAATTTATCTAGACAACAATGGCAAGAGTACTAGCTGAACATAAATTCTGATGCACTTAGACATGGAAAATACTGAACTTTATATGTAATGATTTGTCAGTTATTTATTATATGATTATTTATTTTCTGACAGGTCATAAAAAGCAGGATACATCATTGACAACAGAAGTAATTATCAGCTTTATAATAAGAGCAAAAAGATTCTTGGGCACTATAATTAAGTGTTGATGTTGGAAGGAGTAAAAGAAACAGGTATATCTTTTAACAGGTTGGTCAAAGAGTATACATGTTTTTTTGTCCGTTGAAATCATTATTGCTTCTCCCCTGTTTCCAATGGGGCTGGCACAGCAATAGTGCCTACTTTCCCAGGCTTTGAAGCATTTCTGCATCAGGACAGGCCAACAGTACTGGAAAGGGCACAGAGAGAAGCCTGGAGTGAGCTCTTGGAGTGAGGGAAGCCTGGACTGTACTCTGGGCCTTAGGGAGATTTGAGTTCTTATTCTTAGCATCTTCTTTCTGTCCCTCCTTTTACTGTTTCATTAAAACAAACAAATTAGAAAACAAATGAAAAACCCCAGCTAGCTGAATTCCTATAGTATACCTGGTGGGAAAAGTCAAAGAGGTTATCCTAAGATTTTACATCTTTACCAGCTGAAGAAAATCTCAGATGGCACATGTGAACCAGCCCTGGTCATCAGACAGTGGACTTTATGTGGGGACAAATGTATGCAATTTCCTGGAGTGTAATCTGTGCCGAACACGCCCTATTAAGAATTTATAGTAGAAGACAGCTGGCCAAAGACTTGGGGTCCTGGCTATCTTTCTATTATCATTGGTAATATGAGGCACATAAGCAGGTGCTCACTAAATGATAAATTAATGAACAGTCTACTGAACATGTCCTTTTGCAATATGGCACTGAGAGTCATTTGTCTTATTTTATGAAGCGTCAGCAGTTTCTGATTCATACTCTGTGAAAATGGCAGTGTTCCCCGGAGGCGGAAACGCATAATTTTTTCATGGCAGTTGAGAACAGCACTACATTGCTTGTCTTCAGCTACAAATGGAGAGTTTCATGTTGGCCATGAGAGCAGACTCTTCTTCCCCAAAGAGGGTCACAGGACAACAAAGGTAGAATAAAGATACAGAGAGACATTTGGTTAAGAGCAGAGATTTGAAGGAACACATGTCAAAATGCCTTAATATTCCTGGTAAGGTAGGACACCAGATCACTGACTAAGAATGGAATGAATAGGGCTATAGTTGGCGACTTGGAAAAGCCACTGTGTTGAATGTGATATAAGGCAAAAACATACTCTCTTTCTTCAGATATCTGTATAGCTCACATTTTTGTGCATTATTCAAGTCTCTACTCACATGTCACTTTTTTAGAGGAGCCTTACAAGCCCAACCCATTAATAAAAACACCTCTATATTACCCTTGCTCTTTATTCTTTTATTAAAAATAATGTGTAACATTTTATTTTTACATTTATGTATTTGTTTACGATACTTCTCCTTACCAAGGAGAAACCTTCAAGTAAAAAGGTAACACTTTGTTTCATCTGAGTCCTTCAGGAAACAGAATCTGAGTTGGAGATAGGAGCGTGAAAGTTCTATTGTGGAGTGATCTATGAAAGCAAAAGGGAGGGGGCTTGGATAGGGAGTGTGCGTGATCAGGCTGTGCTGTAGATTTGACAAAGTCTCTCCCAGTCCATTGGGGAACCCTGGAGAGATGACTACTTAGTAGAGGAATCCCATATTGGTAGAAATGGCCACTGTACCACAGTCTTATTTAGTCAGTGGCTGGGAGACCCCCAAAAGAATTGACCTTGAATCAAAAGCGCCCATGGATTTGGAGGTGTTAACATCTTGAGACACTTATCTCTCCATATTCTTTGCATAAAGGTAACAAATTCTTTCTTGAAGAGGGAATCTGAACAGGATATCTCCATACCTTTAATAGTCTACCCTTTATATAGCATGGATACATTTTCAATATACCTTCAGGCAGTACCTCTTTAAGGCTTCTAGGAAGCTTTTCTTTCTGAAAAGAAACCTAGACAATGGAAGTCAGTGGGAAAAACTGTAGCCTTCAGCTTTGCAGTCTGTCTTGGGGCCACAACTGATACTATTATTTTCTTCTTCATCTATTAATTCTAACTTCCCCCTCACTTTCAGCTCTCACTTCTAAAGTTATCAGTGGCTTACTTGTGGTTTCACTCCAACCCTTGTTCCTAAGATATCTGAGTCTCTAGTAATCACATCCTTCACAGGTAGAGGTTACTGTACTTGAACATTCACAGTCACAATTGTCAAGGAATTACCAAGAGGTATCTAATCTAAATGGATCACTGAGTTCCACAGTTATTCCTTGGTGTCCCTATTGTGTAAAAACATCCCTACCTCTTCCTGCTGTCAAAATGATGATTCCTTTTCTTACCTGCTAGTCCTTGAATATAAAAAAATCCAAAATGCCCAGGTGGCAGTCATAGGTTGTAATTCAATGGCACCCTTGATGTGTCCTGTGTAGGGTGTGCCTTTTGGGGGCACCATGACCTTTAACATTGCAAGGCTCAGAATAAACAGAGAGAAGGCACAAATTCTCCCAAGGGCCCACAGAAATGATGGTAAGTGGGGTTACTTCTGTTTTTACTTCTTGGGCCTATGCATTATTCCCATTGGGGACACAGCATCATATAGACAGATGTCTCTGATCCAGTGTACATACTGTGTTTTGGAAGAAAGCACCTTATCTTTGCAAATGGTTTATTCCAAGCTGGTACTTTAGCTGTGTCTTTAGCAGGTCATTCCAATATCCTCTCAGGCAGGCTGCTTCTAAATTATTCAGTTTGTGGTACAGTTAGTGGATCCCATGGTCATGGGCCCACTCCTGCACCTCCTTTGCTGCAAGGGGGGTCCAATGGTTGGATGCTTTATAGAGCAGGATTTCATGCTTGAGGATCTAGTAGTCTGTAAACCCCCTAATAGAGGTGCAGATAGAGGCTCTCCAGGCAGGAAAAGCAAACCATCACCTAGGGTAAGTTTCTGTCCTGTGAGAATAAGCTGCTAACCCTTCCAGGAAGAAAGGAGCCCAATGTAGTCAACTTGCCAATAAATAGCTGGTTTGTCTCCTTGATAAATAGTGCCATACTTGGAGTTCATTATTGGTCTCTGTTACTGGCAGTTGGATAATCAGAGGTGCTAGTTGTTATCAAAAGGTTAGTGAGTAGCAATACATGCATAGCCTCTACCTTTGCCACTGTTGCAGATGTTCCTGTCAAATCAGGACTAAGGTGATCACTGATAAAAGCTGGCTAATATCAAGTGGCAGAGTCACTCCATCTACTTGATTGTTTAGTGATTCTCCTATGGTTGATGCTTCCTGGTAGTAACAAATGTGTAATGCAAGGATCACACTTCATGTCCACTCTCACATATACATCCACATGCCTCTACTTCAGACTTCCTTGTCTGCAGTCTTCCAATCCTTTTCCTTTTAGGGTCCTGACCAACAAATCAAGCTATTTGTTATGCTTATGGGTCCACACATATTGTAATGTAGGGGCACTTCTCATTTAGCAAAAAGTGAATAATCAGGTGTACCATCCAAAGCCCCACCAATTAGGAAAACTTTCCTTCTGCACCATCTTTGAAGGCTATCCTTGAGTGAGGCTATAATGCATCTATTTTTGACTTGTACCCACATATTGAGTTGATGCATCCACAAACCAGGCTAGTACATTTTCTTTATTTTAGCTGGCTATGCAGAACCTTCACAGTGAACTGAGGAAGGGTGATGCAGATACCACCCTGGCTGGTGACATGGAGATTTAGTTTACACATTCATGCAACTTCCTTTTATGTTTATGCCTTCTGGTCCTGCTTGTGCTGTCTCTGATGTATACTGTGGATCTTCTGAATAATTGTTACTGGACCTACCTGACTTTATAATTTTGAAGGTCAAAGAAGAACTACTTCATGAAGAAAAATTCTAAACGCATGATCACTGGTGTCCATTATTGTCAAACATTCTATCTCTATTAGGGCCTCATAGCTTGCCAGGAGCTGATTTTCCAAAAGTGTGTGATTCTCTGCTGTAGAAGGCATAACCCTGCTACAGAATCGCGAAGACCCATGTTGTGATTCTTCCTCTAGGGTTTGCCATATATTCTACACTACATATTTTTCTACCATTGACAGCTATAACAAAATAAGGTCTGCTAAATCATATAGCCCAAGTGACAAGTCTAATTGCACTGCAACCTGTATCTGCTGCAGAACTCCTTCTATTCCAGGTTCTACTCAAAGTTGCAAGTCTATCATGTAATATAAAAGCTAGAGCATTACACCTAGGTGTGAACTTACTGCCTCCAGAATGAAAAGGGGCCTATCAAGTATTGTGCTTCCTTTTTTCTTGTGGTAAGGGATGTGAGATGCACCAACTTGTTTACTTTGGAGGGAGTGTCATGGCATACCTCTGACCACGGGACTTCTGAAACCAAAATGACAAGTTTCTGAATGTTCACAGGTTTTTTTTTTTTTTTTTTTAATCTCTGTAGTACGTGTATCTTACCAAACCCTCTAGTATGCTAGCCACATTGTACTCACCCTGTTTGATCAACATGATGTGACTGATATGGTGGATCAGTGTAATGTTCTGTGGCAATGGCTTACAGAACCATTGGATGAAAGGAACAGAATCTAGCATGAGCAATGAGGAGAAGCCTCTGCATCCATACTGCAGAATTGAGTCATCAAAGGAACACCTGCTTCTTTTACAATTAGGATGCAGATTGCTCCACAATGTACACCATTACAACCAGCATTAGAAATCCACAAAATTCAAAAGTTCACATATTTAGAGAGATGCTGCCTCTGGAGTTGCACTGCATTTGCTCTAATCTACTCCAGCAACATTGCCCAGGGTCCTGCTTCTCAATACCCATAAGGAAAGGCTGGAAGATGGCACCTTCGTTCAGTTCTGCTGCTGAAAAATCAATCCCTGAGCTTGTCAGTAAAAATGGCCAAAAAAAAAAAAAGGTGGTGGGGGGGGGAAGATATGTAGTCTCCGTCTTACTACCAACCTCTAAATCTTACATATATATATCTGATTGATTGAACCAAAATCACCTTGAGAACTGTAGTTTCAAGGGAGTCCAGGAAACACACTTTTTAGCCTTTCACTCTCTGCCATTTGGAAAAGCAAACTAGAAGAGTGAAGTAGATGTTGAACACAAGTCCACCATTTTCATCTCAATAACGATCCCTCATCAGATGTTTTTTGAAAGGATTAAATGTGATAACATATGGAATTGCTTATTACAGCATCTAAATGTAGTAATACTGAATAACTGTTGGGTCTTCTTTCTTAAACCATTTATTCATAATCAAGAGTATTAATTTTCAACCCCAAATCATGTCAATAATATTCAAAAGATGGATTTACTGTCAATTTGTCCATCTGTGATATAACTATGTATAGGATTGACAATTTAAGTCAGTGCTATCAAGTATGGTAAGACTGAGCACTTGAAATGTGCTGAGTCTGAATCGAACTGTTCTATAAGAATAAGATGCACACTGAATTTCAAAGACTTAGTATAAAATAAATGTAAAATGTCTCATTAATACTTTTTTACTAATTAAATAATAAAATTATATTTTAAAGAAATATTGAGTTAATAAAATACATTATTCAAATTAATTTTATTTCTTTATTTCTGCATTTAAAAATTTTGGCTACAAGAAACATTAAAATTACATATGTAATCTAATTATATTTCCTTTGGACATTAATGCCAGAACTAGTCCCTGAACTCTACCTTCTAAGTTTGCGTCTCCCTCTTGTGAGGGTCTTCCTGTCACATTTCAAGTTCTCATGCTTCTCTGGTTTTAATTATCCATATTATAGTTTAGATGAGGTATTTTTTAAAAAATTCAGTGAAAACATTATGAGAAACCATAAAGAAATATGACTACATCTGACTCTGATATTGGCTCTCCCACCCTGTCCCCTAAGTTATGAATCTCTGGAACATTCTGTTTTCTCCCTGTACTAACCTGAACACAGAACTTGGCACCTCTTCAAGTCTGCAAAATAATCTCCAAAAGCCTGGGTAAGCAATGATAATGGTATTCTTGAAGAGTTGTTAAATAAAATAGATGAAGGACTTTACATTGCACCCTTAAAGCAAATCTAACACCCCCTCCAATTAGTCATTTCTAATATTTTCCTAAATCACTTCTTTGTTACTCAATGAATAGGGCTTCTAGCTGCCTCCTACTATTTCCTCCCTGTCTCCACTATCTTCCTGCCTCACTGGCCCCTTCCTCCTTCTCTAAGATTCACTCTTGTTAAAATTCCTCATCCCTTTAGTAAGCGGAACAATTTAATTGCTGTATTGTGTTCTTTCAGCATTTCCTTAGGGTCTCATACTCCAAAAAAAGTAATTTCTTTTGAATAAATACAAAGTCTCCCTAAGAGGAATTTTGGAAAACATGAATTTCTTCATTTCATTACACAGAATAAATTAGATAAGTTTAGAAAGTAAAGATTTCAATGCTAAGACATTTGGTAAATATAATAAGGAGCTTTACCAAGTCTCGAGTCTCCTTAGTGTAGGACAATCATTCCTAATCACATTTGGGTTAATATAGTCTACCTGCAGCTTGCACCTTCCGTTCTAAATCTTAGCTGTAATAAGGCAGGTTCCATCTTGTTTTACACTACAAGAGCAGTTTATCTGCCTAAAGACAAGGCCAACACATATTTTTCTCACTTATGTCCCTTCCCACCCCAATGTGTCCTTAATAATCTCCCTTTGAGAACAAGTTTCTTGATTTAAGGTCAAAAATAGATCATAGTTCATTTGTGTAGCTGTGTTAATTAACTCTCCAAATTCCAAGACAAGAGCTCATCCTTGTTGGCTCACTATATCAACTCTTCCATATTCTTCCAGTTCTTTGAAATTTACCTCTAGTATGTCCCATTTCCTAAGATGATGATTTTATCAGAATATAACCAATGTAATATTCAGTATCATACTACCATAAATATATTGAGAGTTGAGAACACTAGAAAAATAATAATAAAACTAGGTTTCATTTATTAGCTAGCTACAGCTCTAAGTTGCTTTATATGCAATTAGCACATTGCAATTATCATAACTACAGAAGAAGCAGGCATTATTATGTCTACATTGTACCTAGGAAACTATGGCTTAACAAGATTAAGGCATTTCCCCCCTAAAAACCAACATTCTATTTCCCATCAATGTGATGTTTCATTCAGGGTCCATACTCCATATGCTTTCCCACTGCTCTGAAGTCCGTAAAGTTCATTATAAAAGCATAGGCTTTTGGAATTGAAGGGACTCAGAAATTATCTAATCCTACATGTTCACTTTACAGTTATTAAAGATGTCCCAACTAATTAGAGCCATTCTTACCCCAAGACTTGGTTGATAGAATATTATACATTTAGGGACACCCAGGAGGTAATGTTAGTAACTGGACTTGCAAAAAGGTTTAAAATATCTTGTTTTTTAATGACCCCAAATGAAGGCAAATGGCTTTCCAAGAACAGCTCTCTCAAGTAGGGAGCAACATATCAGCTGACTTGGTACCAGTTTTTTATTTGCATGATCAGTGTATTACAATCAACTTTTAGTAGCAGATAAAGGTATTTCAGGAATCAGCCTCAAGATGAGCAAACTTTATCGGAAAAGGCTATAAGAAGCTTGGGTAGCTCTCTCATGGGCTTATTTCTTGGTCCTTTTGGGCTGCTGTAACAAAATACCTTAGACTGGGTAATTTATAAACAGTGGAAATTTATTGCATATAGCTCTGGAGGCTGAGAAGTCTAAGATCAAGGCGCTAGCAGATTTGGTTCTGATGAGGGCCTGTTTCACATAAATGGCACTTGCTGTGTCCTCACTTGGCAGAAGGGGCAAGGAAGCTTGCTCAAGCATCCTTTATAAGGGTATGAATTGCATTTATGAGGGTGGAGCACTCATGACTTAATCACTTCTTGAAGGCCCCACCGTATCATATTGGGTATTAGGTTCCAACATACGGATTTTAGGGACAACAACATTCAGACCATAGCAGCTTTGATACTGTTTGGGTATATCAGGATTCATCAGCAGGAGGATAGTGATTGCATCAGTGGAAAGAGGGAATGCTATAAAGACAAAAGTCAAGTTATTGAGCTCAAAAGATACACTGCTTACTTTGAAGTGTTTTCCAGGGCTAACCCAGAACGAACTCCTCTCCACATGGAAACCTTCCAAATGCTTTTGCCTGGTGGTTATAAGTTGATCTCATATGGCACTGCCCATTAAGTTGGAGCGTACTCTACAAGTGTGTATTCTACAAATGTGTACTCTGTGTTTCACAGACTTTATGGTTTTCTTGAAGATGGTATGATGCCTGTCTCTGTTGAATATCAAGTAGATCCTCAGAACTGAACAAAAATTGCTTAATTATACATTGTCCTTTCCTATGGCCAGACATTCTTTTGTTGTTTGAGAGAGTCATTATGTAATAAAAAATCTTGAGTTTTGGAGTAATAAAAACAAAGTGTTCCATCATATATTCATTTACTAAAAGTATTTATCAAGAGATGACTCTATGTTAGTAACTGGCAAATATTATAAATAAGACTTGTAAGGTTTACTACTCTCATAGAACACAGATTCTAGAAAGAGGAGTTAGATAATTAATATATCAATAAATGAGTAAAATAAATCCTATAAGAACAATAGGATGATAAGATTTGTGGCAAGGAGGTATTTTAGACTGGGTAGTCAGAGAAGGCCTCTCTTTGGAAGCAGCAATTTAGAAGGAAACATCATATAAGTGAACAGATAGAGGCAGATAGGTCATGATTTAGGGCAGCTACAGATAATACATAAAGAAATGGCTGTGGCTGTATAATAATAACTCTTTTTTTTTTTTTTTTTGAGTCAGAGTCTTGCTCTGTCACCCAGGCTGGAGTGCAGTGGTGTGATCTTGGCTCACTGCAACCTCCGCCTTCTGGATTCAAGTGATTCTCCTGCCTCAGCCTCCCAAGTAGCTGAGATTACAGGTGTGCACCCTCACACCCAGTTAATTTTTGTATTTTTAGTAGAGATGACGTTTCACATTGACTGATGAGGTTTCAGTTGGTCAAGCTGGTCTCGAACTCCTGACCTCGTGATCTGCCTGCCTTAGCCTCCCAAAGTGCTGGAATTGAGCCACTGCTCCCATGAAAGTCTTTATTTAGAAAAACAGGCAGGAGTGGGAGAGTCAGATTTGGCCTGCAGGTGAAAGCGTTTCAGGCAGGAGGAATCTGGGAAGTTGAAAGGCCAAGGCTGGGTGTAGGCTTTGTATTCTTGTATTCTTGGCAAGTAGTGTGGCTGGAGGCTAGCGAGGGTGAGAGTGATAGGGTATTGGAGACAGAGGTACAGGCCAGGTGAGGTAGGGCTTTTTAGACTTACGAAGAAATTTACATTTTATTCTAAATGCAAAAGGAAGCCACTAGAATGATTCACGCAGGGAACAGTGACACAATCTGATTTATATTTTAAAGAGGCTCTGGTTGCTGAGCAGTTACTATTTTTAGGGAAGCTAAAGTGGAAGCAAGGAGAGTCAGGAAGCTGTTACAGTGATCCTAGGAAAATACCATAGTGAAGACAGGGAGAACTGGAAGGGTAGCAATTTGAATCTCTCTCTTCATGGCTCCTCAACTATACATGAACTTTGAACTTCATTCCTTCATCAGCTAAGTATAGATAAAATTCCTATTATCTTTGTTAGGATAAAATAAGACTATAAGCCAAATGTCCAACAAATGGTTAGATGTCGGTTATGTTAGTTCTTTCTTTTTCTTCTTTGTCTATAGCTCATACATATTTTTTTCTTCCTTCTCCCCTTTCCTTCTTTTTCTCCTTTCCATGAATATTTATCTCCTTCCATAGATATTTAATGGTGAACTGGTTTATGCAAAACACAATACTTGGTATTGGGAGATATAGAGAGATCTTGTTTTTAAATGTTTATTGACTTACATAGTTGGGTGCTCAAAAAAGCAGAACCTTTAGTTTTCCCTTTAGTTTTTCTTTCTGTATTTCTTTAGTAAGGCAAACTGTCATTTTAAAGTCCTAGCCAGTTATATCAATAATAATGAAGAAAAAGTCATCTTGGAGAAGATCTTCTTGGTTTTGGGGAGAATCAACTAAGGGTGATATACAAAAAACTCCTTACATTAAAACAAAAATTAATTTAACATTGGTTCTGAGGATATACTGGAAGTTTTATCCTGGGAAACATACATACAAGTTTGTTTTGTTTTGTTTTGTTTTGTTTTGTTTTTCCATGACAAATATGCCCCAACCCACAAGCCTTGTATATATGCACAAGATTACGGGGGAGGATGAGGTTATTAAAATAGTAACTGTAATTAAAATGGTTTTGGTATGGTTTGGGTGTGTCCCCACCCAAAATCTTATCTTGAACTGTAATCCCCATAATCACCATAATTCCCAAGTGTCTAGGGAGTGACAAGGTGGAGGCAACTGAATCGTGGGGGCGGCTTCCTCCAAGCTGTTCTCATGATAGTGAGTCAGTTTTCACCAGATCCAATGGTTTTATAAGTGTTTGGTAGTTCCACCTGTCTGCATTCTCCTTCTTGATACCCTGTGAAGAAGGTGCTTTGCTTCGCCTTTGCCTTCCACCATGATGGTAAGTTTCTTGAGGCCTCCCGAGACATGCTGAACTGTGAGTCAGTCAACTAAGCCTCTTTCCTTTATAAATTACCCAGTCTCAGGCAATTCTTTATAGCAATGTGAAAATGGACTAATATACAACTGAAGTTATTTGGTAAAACAAGCTTCAAGATCCCTCTTTTCATCTCTCACTGAAGGTAAGATCACCATGGCTGAAGTGGGTTGGATTTATCCTGAGTCAGATTTATGCTCTTGCTCTGTATGGTTCATGCCTTTACAAACAGTTTTTAAATTAAAGCCTAAAGTCATCCCATTTTTTCTTTCTGAATGATTTACCCTCCTAGAAGAAATGTTTTCAGCTAACTTGTAATTATCCATTTTTATGATGTAGCATAGTGTTTTGGAAAACATACTAGTTTCAAATCAGCCATGAACCAGCTAGCTGCATGATGTAGGACAGATTCCTTAAAATTTGTAAGATCGAGTTACCTCACTTATAAAATGAAGCCTTTGTACTAGGTAATTCCAATGTCTCGTGCTCAGTGATTCCACAAAAAGACCAAACTGCATATCTGCCCCACAACTCTGGAGGCAAAGAGTAAGACGGTCAAAAGTAGAACTCTAGCAAGGTATAGTAAGAGAAGCAGGAGGAGTTGTTTGTAGAGTAAACACCACACAGTTTTATTTTGAAACCATGTTATTCTCAGATTACATGTTTTTAAAAATTGCTTTAGTTGAAAAATTTTATAAACTGTTGGCCAACAAATTTTTAACCCACAATAATAACTCTCTGCCTACTATTCTATGTACCCCAGTCCCAGTGTGAACATTTCATTGCAATCAAGTCCTAAGAAAAAACATCAGAAAGGCTTTAAGATAATACCTTATAACAGCAGGTTCATTTATCTGGGTACTTGAACACAACGAAGATACATTATTCTCTCACTGTATAGGATACCTGTAAATAACCAAAGCCCAGTGAACTTTATGGCAGAAAATAATTTAAAGTAATTAGGATTTTTTTAAAAGGAAAGGGAAATAGAGTTATGAGAAGAGAGATTTGGGATTAATACAGCAAAGGAGAAGGATTAACTCTAGTTTTGTATTCATTACCCAGAAAGAAGTCTTTGGACCATTTTTGTGCAGCATGGGAATTTCATATGCAGAGAGGACCCGAGGAATTTCATATGCAGTGAAACATCACCTTTTTGCATTTAACCGAAATTGATGTTCATACTAAATCTATTTTATGTGGGAATGAGTAAAAAATTGATGATTTAAAAAATTAGAAACTACAATTTTCTACAATATTTTTGTACTGAAAAAAATTAGACTGCAATTCAAATGCTAAAAACTGGCTAATGACTAATAAATATTGGACACACATATGATGAATTATTTTGCATGCTTTAAATATTATGCTTATGAAGAGTCTGTAACACTATACAGAAAATCTTTTACTTTATTAAGTGAAAAAGCAAAATGTGACTTTTTATATAAACTATTACCCCAACATAAAAAACTATAAGAAATGTTCTTACTATAATGTCATTAGTTGGATTTTGAATCATTCATTCATTCTTCTTTATGTATTTTTTATAATATCCCATTTTTTCCAAATGGGTCTACAGTATTTTAATTTGTAATTGGAAAACTAAATACTTAATTTGAAAACCTTTTTGTGTATAATCTGATTAAGTCTTGGAATATATAAGGAGCCTCTTAGATTGTTTTGGAAAGAACAGTTATTCATAAAGGCAAATAATTAATCAGAAGATATCTGGTAGCAATAAAACTGCTGAAAGCAGAAATACTCTCTCTCTTTTTTTTTTTTTTTTGAAAGGGTAAAATTAGAAAACGATTATTACAGGATGTCATATTGTTGGTGATAGTGTGAAAGTTTAGTCTCCTGGCTTTCCCACCCCTCAGCGAGCAGAAATTATTTTCTTCCTTATAGAAAAAGATAAAGCAGGGCCAAGTAGAGAATGATATTCCTAAGCATCAGCTGCTAGAGCAAACGCACAAAAACAATAGCAAGCAAAACAAAACAAATATACAAAAAACTCCTTACATTAAAACAAAAATTTATTTAGTGCCTGCAGCAAAGGAAAACTCATTGCCCCTTTTCAACTACCTCTTTTCTGTTTGCATTTGACACCTCTCTTTGCCCGGTCTTCAGTAACCACTTGAATGCTACTCATTAATTTCAAGGCTAAATCCTCACCCTTTTGCTTTTCTTTCTCTACAATCTCTGTCTCAGAGATATTGTTCATTCTCATAGCTTAACTTTTTCACCTTATATTGATAGCTCCCTATTTTATATTCTAAGAACTTCTTATCTATCTTTCCAACTTTCTGCTACGTATTTTCACTTAATGTCTTTAAAGTCATCTCTAACTCAATATGTTTACAACTGAACTCACCCAAATTTCACATGTTTAGGAACCACCTCCTGCTTTCGGCACTCAGAATGGTAAGAGTGTTCTTTTATTGTATCTTCTTCTTCACGATCCATATTAGATCTGGGACAAATTTCTGATTTAGCCTTCGTAACAACATTTACTTTCCATCTCTACTCTCATCCTTTTGGTTCAGGTTCCTGTCATCTCATTGTTGGTGACAGTTTGGAAACATGAAAACATATTCTGAATGTAGTATGAAGTTCTCAGTTTGAGGCTAACTTGTGTTTCCACTGGGATTCAGACTTGTCAGAGTTGAATTCCACAGGAATCTATTTGCATAAAATAATTTTTATGTGAAAGAGCTTCTGTGAAGGAACTTGTACTAGGGGAGGGGAGATGAAGGCAGAGGTTGGAAAGGGACAGTGTATTTCCTGTTTCCCATTGTGATGCCTGGAAGAGGTGCTGCAGGGCAGCTGTTGTCACGATGGGCTCTGTAGGAATAAGAATGTCTGTTTCTGCTTCTATGTAATGAAGAGCAATGCCACTTGGAGAAGTTTTTCTACTCTTTTGAGAAGACTGCAAAGACACAGTGTCAGTCAGCACGTCACCTGTAGAGGGTCGTGATTGCAAATTGTCCAGGTTCTTGGTGTTTCGAACAAAGAGTTGGAAAAAAGCCCAGCAAAGCAAAGAAAGAATGAAGCAACAAAAGAATGAAAGCAGGGATTTATTGAAAATGAAAGTACACTCCACTGTGTGGGAGCAGGCTGAGCAGTGGCTCTAGGGCCAGGATACAGAATCTTCTTGGGTCCAAATACTCCCTAGAAGTTTTCCATTGGCCACTTCATGCTCACTTCATGTCAATGAAATGGTAGCCTGCAATCAGTCTTATTGGTTGCAGAAAGCAGTCAACCAAAGGCTGAAGTGAAGTTACAAAGGTCACACTCCTGCGGCAAACATCTGATTTGTTGCCAATCAGAGACTAGGGTGAAGTTACAAAGTTATACTTCCATGCAAACAAAGACTCCACCCACAATCAGTCTGACTGGTTGTGGACAGCAACCATTCAGAAGCTGGAGTGGACAGCAACCATTCAGAAGCTAGAGTGAAGTTACAAACTTGCAAAGGAAGACTGGACCTGCAATCAGTCTGATTTGTTGCGGACAGACAATTTCTCATCTGCCTGCAGAAAAGGTCAAAGGCAGAAGCCTCTGGTCCTTCCATTACTTAGGCGTGGAAAGTTAGGGTTTTCCTTTCAATTTAGTTCTAAGAAGTCGGCATGAAACAGCCGACAGACCCTATTCTACAGACCCTGTCCCTCTGCCTACAGACCCTATTCTCCTGCCTCAAGCATACAACCTTTATTTCCAGCTAAATTCCTAGCTAAAAATTTCTAGCAAAATTCCTAGAAATAAGTGAATTAAATGGAGACAAAATGAAGCAATACAAAGATATGTGATGGGAAGAGGGCAGATCTTACAAAAGACACATTATATTCCAGAATGACAATGGTAAATATTACACAAACATGTACGATTGATGAAAATATAAGAAAATTTATTGGAGAAAGGATAATCTTTTCAATAGGAAAATGAAACCTGACCTAACTTTCACCTTATTCAAAAATAAACTTAAATATGTTATAGATCTATATGTAAATCTAAAACTATGAAACTTTTTGGAGAAAATCTTCCTGAACTGGAATTGGGCAAAGAGTTTTAAGACATGGTGCCAAAAAATGACAGAATTGATAAATCAAACTTCATCAAAATAAAAAACTTTTGCTTTGTGAAAGTAATTGTAAAGAGAATGAAAATACCAGCAATAGGCCAGGATAAAATGTTTGGAAAAAATATATCTGACAATAGACTTGTATCCAGAATGTATAAAGAACTCTCAAAATTCAAGACTTGTAATATAAACAATCCAGTTAAATATGTCAAAATATTTGAACAGACACTTCACCATAAGATGTAATGATGACAAGCACATGGAAAGCTATTCAGTGTTATAAGCCATTAAAGAAATAGAAAGTAAGACCTCTATAATACAACTACACATGTAAAAGAATGGCTAAAAGATTTAAAAAAACACATTACCAACTTCTGGCAAGGATGCAGAACAACTGGAATTATCACATTGGGAAAGAAAAAAGGTACAGCCACTGGAAAACAGTTTGGCACTTTCTTATAAAATTAAACATACACTCACTATATGACATGGAAACCTCATTCTTTGCTATTTATCCAAATAGAATGAAAATTTATGTTCACACAAAACCCAATAGGCTAATGTTTCTAGCACCTCTATTCATAATTACCAACAACTGTAGCCAACCCAAATCTCCTTCAATGATGAACAAACAACAAGAGATACATCCATACAATGAAATAACATTCAGCATTATAACGGAACAAACTGTTGATTGACTCAGCAGCTTGGATGCATCTCAATAGTATCAAGCTAAGTGTAAGAAGACAATTTCAAAAGGTCACATACTGTATGATTCCATTTACATTATAGTCTTGAAAAGGGAAGACTACAGTAGTAGAGAATAGATCAGTAATTGTTAGGACTAGGGGTGAATGAGGGTTGTGACTGAAGGGATAGAATAAAAGAGTTTTTTAGATGATCAAATGGTTCTGTATCCTAACTGTGGTGCTGGTTACACAAATGAATACTTGCTAAATTTATAGAATTGCACACACACAAAAGTCAACTTTCTTATGTGATAATTTTTAAAAACTTAATTTAAAATTTAAAAAATTATTTTCTGGTGGATTTTAGCAGTTCACAATCTTAATAATGAAGCTATGGGTATTAAAACTCTATTGTAATATTACCAATATGCATATATCCTCATAAATGATGTCTTTGCTTTTTTTTTTTTAAAGGCTGAGAGGCTAAGATTAATTTTGGTGAAAACTCAGCAAGAAAATTGGAATAAAATCAGAAAACCCATTACAGAGGAAGTAACCCAAATATGTAATTTAAGGCAAAAAAAGTACTGAGAGGTGTAATTCCAACTGCTCTTTTAAGAGATTGGACTATGCTAAAGTAAAGCACTCACCTGTCATCCAAATTAAGGTGAATTTGGATATTTTGGTTGGAAGAGAGATTTGGAGTGCTTAAATGCTCTGCATCACACAAAGCAGAAGGTTTTAAAATGTTGAGGAGAGACAACATAGGGAGCCTGAACTTCTATGTCTTCTTCACTCAGCAGTAATGAGGTGTGCTGCTCCTTCCCTGCTGGGGTGGTGTCAGAGGAGGCCAAGTTGAGTGTCAGGACTTATACTACCAGCCAGTAACAATAAGACCGTCCCTCTCATAGTGTCAGTGGAAGTCAGTGGAGGTCACACAGGAGTGGTAACAAGGCACACCTACCCCTCCCAGCCAGGATGGTTTAAGTGGAAGCCTAGTGAAAAACTTTAACTTCCATCCTCACTCATCAGTAATAAGAATATTGACCTCCCTTCAGTTGTCAGTGGAAACAAAGTGGTTAACCTGGGTTTTGTCCCCCAGGTTAACCCAGGCATTAATGAGGTGGCACATCTTCTGCAACAGCAGTATCAGAGAAAGCCAGCAAAGGCAGAATATTTTTTAAAAGATCCAAAGTCTCATAACATAATACAAAATATCTATGTTTCAACAGATAATCATTAATCTTATGAAGAACCAGGAATATCTCAAACTGAATGATAAAAGGCAATCAACAGATACCAATATCAAGATGATACAAATGTTAGAATTAGCTGAAAGATTTTAAAGCAGCCATCCATAAAAATGCTTCATGAGCAATTATGCAGATGCTTAAAACCAAGAATAGAAAATCTTAGCAGATAAATAGAAAGTCTCAGCAAAAAAAAAAAAAAAAAGAAGAAGAAGAAGATATAAGTTAGAACCAGATGAAAATTGAAAATTTTAGAATTGAAAAAAAAATCAATGTATGTGCTCAACACTAGACAGGAGGGAACAGAGGAAAGAATCAGTGAATTGGATGATTAAAAAATAGAAATTATCTAGTCTGAAAAACAGATGAAATAGACAGAAAAGAATCAATAGAGCTTCAAGGACCTGGGAGAATATGACAAAGGAGGTATCATTTGTGTAACAGATTTCCTGGAACCAAAGGAGAAAGAGGACAGAGCTGAAAGAATTCTTTGAATTCTTTCAAAGTATTAAAAGAATTAAAGGCTGAGAACTTCCCAAATTTGGCAAAAGACATAAAGCTACATATTCAAGGACTTGAGAGAACCTGAAACAAGATAAATTAAAACTAATTCACACGAAGATGCATCATAGTCCAACTTCTGAAAGCTATAGAAAAAGGAAAATTTTCAAAAGCAGTTACAGAAACAACAAATTACCTATACCAAAAACAAATAAACAAACAAAAAAACAACCAACCAAACATAAAAACTCAAATGGAGAGAATTTCTGATCAGAAACCACAAAGTTACAAGGAAACAATACAACATTTTTAAAGTACTGAACAAAACAACTCAGAATTCTATATCCAGCAAAAATACCCCTCAGGAATGAAAGGGAAAACAAGACACTATCAGATGAAAGAAAATTAAGAATTTGTTGGCAGCAGACTTACCCTAAAAGAATGGCCAATAGAAGTTCTTTCTGAACATCCGTGTCCACTCCACCCAGCAGTAATGAGGTGCCCAGCTCCTCCCCTGCCGGGATGGAGTCAGAAGAGGCTGAGTTACATCTCAGGACTTATATTGCCAGCCAGTAGTAATAAGACCACCCACTCATAGGGTCAGTGGAAGTCACATAGGAATGGCAATGAGACATACCTCTCCCTCCCAGACAGGAATGTTCTCTTAAAAAGAAAACAGTTCCAGAAAGAAGCTTGAAATATCTGGGAGGAAGAAAGAAAATTGAATGTGAAAATAGAGGTAAATGAAATAGATTTTCCTTCTCTGGAGTTTTAAAAATTATGTTTGGTTAAAACAAAAATTCAAAAATTGAAACTGTTAGTGCTATAAGGGTTGACATGGTTTTAAATTTGTGTAGAGGAAGTATTTAAGACAAGTATGTTATAAAAGAAGGAGGATAAAAGTATATAAATGGAGGTAAGGTTTCTACTGTTTACTCAAACTGCTGAATTGATGACACCTATAGATTATGATAAATTTTGGATATATAATATAATACTTAGCACAACCACTAAAAATCTATACCAAAATATACATCTAAAATGAAACAGAAAAATCAAAATGGAATTTGAAAATATATCCATGTTGCCCGTAGGAAGGCATAAAAAAGAGAAACAACAACCAAAAAAACCCAGAAAAAATAGAAAACAAGAAATAAAATAGCAGATTTAAGTCTTAGCATGTAAATAATTACATACAATATAAATGGTCTAGGTATACCAAATCAAAACAGATTGCAGAGTAGATGTCATAACATGACCTAAATATATGCTGTCTAGTAGAAATTAACTTTAAATATAGGCAGGTAGAAAATAAACTAATGGGAAATAATAATCATGCAAGCATTAATTAAAAGAAACCGTAGGGAGTATATTAATATCAGTTAAGGTAGGCTTCTGAGAAAAGAAATTGAACAGAGAAAAAGAGAGACATAATATGATGATAATCCTACAGCTAACATTATACTTAATAATGAAAGACTGCTTTACCTGTAAGTTTGAAAATAAGGTAAATATGTCCACTTCCTTTTATTAACACAATGCTGTAACTAGCAAGCACAATAAGGCAGTAAGAGGAAATAAAAAGCATACAGATTGGGAGAAAAAGAAATAAAATGTCTCTCTTTGCAGAAGACATAATTGTCTATGTAGAAATTCCAAGGAGTCTACAAAAATCTCTTAGAACTAATAAGTGAGTTCAGTCGGATCATAAAATATAACATATACCTACAAAAATCAATTGTATTTCTATATGCTAGTAATGAACACATGGGCACTGAAATTAGTACCAAAAGGCCATTTACAACTGGAAAAACAGTGAAACAGCTGTAGGTATAACAAAATATGTATAGGACTTGTATACTCAAAGCTATAAATGCTGATTAAAAAAATTAAAGATCAAAGTAAGTGATGAGGTATATGTGTTTATGGATTGGAAGACTCACATAGTGAATACATCGTCCCAAACTGATATATAGATATAATGTAATTTCTATCAATATCTCAGAATTTTTTTGTAGATATAGAAAAGATTATTCTAAACTTTATATGGAAAAGCTAAGGAACTAGAATAGTTAAAAATAATATAGGAAAGGAGAAATAAAGTGAAGAAATAAGTCTACCAAATTTTAAGGCTTATTATATATTTATAATAATAAAGACTGTTAGGTATTGGTAGAAGGATAGATAAACAGATCAATAGGGCAGAATGGAGAAACTAAAATAGTCACAAATATATCCTACTTATTTTTCAGAGAGATTACAAAGTAATCTGATGGAGAAAGATAGCCTGTTCAACAATTAATGATGCTGGAGCACTTAGAGATTCACAGGCAATAATAATAATAATAATAATAAAGTTCAATGTAAGTCTCACATCTTAAATAAAAATTAAGTCAAAGTAGACTACACACATAAGTATAGGCAGAGTTCTTTACACTAAAATTATGATCTATGAAAAAATATGATACATTGAGTTTCATTATAATTTAAAACTTTGTCAAAATTTAAAATGTTTAGCAACTTATTACTTATAATACTGAATAGGATTCCATTGTGTGGGTGTTCAACAGCTTATTTACCTACTCGCTTATTGAAGGACTTCTTGGTTGACTAAAATTTTTACAAACTATGAAGAAGCTGCTATAAACTTTTGTATGCAGGTTTCTTTGTGGACAAAAGTTTTTCATCGTTTAGATAAACACCAAGGAGTGTGGTTACTGGATCATATGGCAAGAATATGTTTATCTTTGTGTAAAACTGTCCAACTCTCTTCCAAAGTAGTTATACCATGTTGCATCCCAACCCTTAAAGACTGAGAAATCCTCCTGAACCACATCTTCACCAGCAATTGGAGTTGTCAGTGTTTTAAATTTTAGCCATTCTAATATATGGTGGTATTTCATTGTTATTTTAACTTTCACTTTCCTAATAAGAAATGAACATTTATTCATGTGCTTACTTGCTATCTATAGATTTATTATTATTATTATTATTTTTGAGACAGAGTCTCGCTCTGTCGCCCAGGCTGTAGTGCAGTGGCGTGATCTCGGCTCACTGCAGCCTCCATCTCCTGGGTTCACGCCATTCTCTTGCCTCAGCCTCCCAAGTAGCTGGGACTACAGATACCCGCCACCAAGCTTGGCTAATGTTTTGTATTTTTAGTAGGGACGGGGTTTCACCCTGTTAGCCAGGATGGTGTCGATCTCCTGACCTCGTGATCCACCCGCCTCGGCCTCCCAAAGTGTATCTATAGATTTTTGATGAGGTTTCTGTTCAGTTCTTTGGCTCATTTTTAAATTGGGTTACTTGTTTTGCTATTATTGAGTTGTAAGAGTTCTTTGTACATTTTGGATACAAGTTCAATTTAGGTAGCTTTCAGTTCTCTAACTTTGTTCTGTTCAGTATTGTGTTGGCTATTCTAGATCCTTTATCTTTCCATAAAAGCTTTAGAAGCAGTTTGTCAATATTTAGAAAACAGCTTGCTGAGATTTTGATTAGCATTGTGTGAATCTGTAAATCCGTTGAGAAAAAATACTATCTTAACAATACTGACTCTTTCAATCCAATAACGTGAAATATCTCAACTTGTTTAGATAATCTTTGATTTCTCTATTCAGTGTTATGTAGTTTTCTATATTAAAATTCTATACCTTTGTTTAGATTTATGTTTATTTTATTATTTGTGGTATTTATTTCTAATTTCATTTTTTCATTACCGGTGCACAGAAAAATAATTGACTTTTATATAGTGAACTTGTATTCTATTACATTACCATACTCATTAGTCCTGGAAGTTTTGTTTGTAGATTCTTTGGGGTTTATTCAATAATGTCAATTGTTAGTAAAGACAACATTAATTATTTCTTCCAATCTATGTACCTTTTATTTCTTTTTCTTGTCTTATTGGAGAAACTAGAACTTCTGGTAGGATGTTGAATAGAAGTGCTGAGAGGGAACATCTTTGTCTTGCTCTTGATTTTAGGGAGAAAGAATTTGATTTCTCACCATTAAATATAATGTTAGTTGTGGGTTTAAAAAATATTCTTTTTCAAGATGAAAAAGCTCTTTATTCCTAATCTGGTCAGAGACTTCAAATTCCTCTACTGTCCTTGTTTTGTCTCTCCTTTTAACTTTGGGTTCCCATAAGTACTCTTCTTCAAAAAGTCTGCATCTGACACTCTCTCAGCTGTAATCCACTGTTATTATACTGGAGCCCTGTTGGTATGGTGGTAAGTTAGAGTAGAGGAAGTTTTCCATTATCTACTAATTAGTTCTCAGTCTTTTAGTTGGCCCATGTCTCAAAGCTGTGACCATCATATGCTTTTCTCCTTTAGTATATTTTCCCCAGGTCATCTCCTTTCCCTGCCTGCAGAATTGCCCATCTGTTCATTTGAAGTCCTGACCCCTGTTGATTATTTTTCCCTCTTAGTTAAGATGGAAAGGGTAAAGGTGACTGGATGGAAAGGATTCCCTTCTTCTGACCTAAGACTCTAGCAAAGTTAGTTTTCTATGAAATACAGGCTTTTGTTATGGAGAAGGATGTGAGTGTATTTCACAATGATTAATTTTCCCTTCCCCCTGCCACAGCCAAGAGGAGATCCTTTTTGAATCTTCACCATGAGAATCTGGTGAGGTTCCTGTATGCAAAATCCATGAAAGTATGGGAGCTCCTCTAAGACTGTGATCCCCCAGGAATTTCTCACTGTCGAGCTAGTCCATACTCAGCTCCCAGCAGTTCATCAAAATTACCATTCGAGTACTCTAGTTTATGGCTCCAGTGCCTCCTGAAAGGAGGCAGATCTCAGCTGTGTCTTAGCTATAATATCTCTTCAGATATCCAGATGGCAACCTGACTTGCAACCTCTGTTCTCTAATGGGTCCAAAAAAGTTATTGGTTTTTAGTTTGTCCAGCTTTTTCTGATTTGAAGGATGGAATGACAACTTCTAAACTCCTTTTCTTCTGATTAAACCTTCAAAAGAAGTTGTACAGATTGAACACTAACAGTAGTATCTACTCATTTCTAGTTTGGTTGAAAATAAGAAATTTAGCTAAAATTGCACAGTAACAGAAAGCCTAGAGTCTAAATTGTTCTGTGGGATAAACATTCTAAATCAAGAAATTGACAAATCCAATGAAAGACTAGAAAAATAAATTTGAAAAAATTTCCATTGTTTTCCTTCCTTCCCCCATTTCATCTTACATTTTACTTTCATCCTAAAGGCCTTTCCTCTCCCCACCTCCTATCTCCAGTTCATAGAATTAAACTTTAGTCACTCAACTCCTCAATTCCTTTGAAAAAAGTGAGATAATTAAAAAGCTTGAGAAACAAAAGTGAAAAATTTTTGACTTTTAAGTTCCAAAAGGTATACAATAGAAATATTTGCATGCGCACTTGGAGAGCAGATTTTTTAATTTCTTAAACTAGATACAGCTCTGGGCTGGTCAAGGTCAAAGGAAGGAACCACACAGGGGTGAAATTAGCAATGAAAGACTGACCAGTCTTGTCTGAACAGTGCAGGAAACTTTCTGAGAGTTTAGAACCAAGATGCAATGTCCATCTTGTTGCAGTTTAGTGAGGTTTATTGACAGCAATCAGCTGGAAGCTTATTGATCATCCAGAAGTGGCTTAGCATTTCTCCCACCCAAAATACCTTTGTAGATAGTCCCTCATGAAAGATCAAAGAAAAAAGATAAAAGCCTCTAGAATAGAAGAAAAAGAAGAGGTAGAAATAGTACAAGAGAAGAAGAGGAACATTAGAGAGAAATTGGAGCGGGGGAGTGGGGGATAAAAGAGTAAGTCCTTATATTTAGGCAAGTTGAGACAATATGGAAGCAGCTAGAAAACTCTCCTCTGAGCCACAATAATGGAACAACACAGCGTGCCTGAGGGCATGCTTTGCTGTCATTTCCAAAGAAGGCAGAAAATGTTTAAATACAGATGTGTTGGGTTATCAGGATGGAGGAATGCTGCAGGTAAACCTCAGTTGCTACACAGTAAATGAAAGGAACTTCTCTTAAGCAAAGAAGAACAGTGCAATAAGGAGGATTGGGGCAAAAACCTGGGTTTCAGTAATTCTGACAATC
Organism: Papio anubis; assembly: GCF_008728515.1. Taxonomy (NCBI): domain Eukaryota; kingdom Metazoa; phylum Chordata; class Mammalia; order Primates; family Cercopithecidae; genus Papio; species Papio anubis. The sequence continues at coordinate 32,892 of NW_022162242.1, read as the reverse complement.
ACCAGCTATATGACTTTGACTACCTATCAGAGTTACCCATCTCTCCTCTGAGCCTTAGTTTCCTAACAGATAAAGTGCTGATGAGATTGTCTCTATGAATATCGCAGACATGTGGTGAGGGTCAGATGAAAATGCTTTATAAACTATACGCTGCTGCTGCTAACATGTTACATTAAGGGTCCACAGGCCATAAGAAGCTAGAGTAAGCTCATTTCCAGGGCAAGAGTGAAGCAGCTATTGAGGCTAGGGGTCCAGAAGCCAAATGGGGAAAAAAATGAGATGGCTTACGGACGGCAAATGAGCAAACAGGAAGAAAATCCAGACTCTGGTGGGAGCACAGCCTATTCTGAAGCTATTTTGAGGATCCTTGAAAGCCTCAAGAGTGATATCTAGAAACTGTAACATCCACTTCTAGTCTTTGATAAGAAAGTTATATCACCAAAGGAAAATGTATACTCTTTCTCTGTTTTACTAAATCTGTAGAATAGATCTCCCTATTTATTTAACCTAATCTACTTTTTAAAAAAATGTATTTTTATTATTATTATTAATATTATACTTTAAGTTCTAGGGTACATGTGCACAACGTGCAGGTTTGTTACATATGTATACCTGTGCCATGCTGGTGTGCTGCACCCATCAACTCGTCATTTACATCAGGTATAACTCCCAATGCCAACCCTCCCCCGTCCCCCCCCCCCCCTCCCCATAATAGGCCCCGGTGTGTGGTGTTCCCCTTCCCGAGTCCAAGTGATCTCATTGTTCAATTCCCACCTATGAGTGAGAACATGCGGTGCTTGGTTTTCTGTTCTTCCAATAGTTTGCTGAGAATGATGGTTTCCAGCTGCATCCATGACCCTACAAGGGACATGAACTCATCCTTTTTTATGGCTGCATAGTATTCCATGGTGTATATGTGCCATATTTTCTTAATCCAGTCTGTCACTGATGGACATTTGGGTTGATTCCAAGTCTTTGCTATTGTGAATAGTGCCGCAATAAACATAGGTGTGCATGTGTCTTTATAGCAGCATGATTTATAATCCTTTGGGTATATACCCAGTAATGGGATGGCTGGGTCATATGGTACTTCTAGTTCTAGATCCTTGAGGAATCGCCATACTGTTTTCCACAATGATTGAACTAGTTTACAATCCCACCAACAGTGTAAAAGTGTTTCTATTTCTCCACATCCTCTCCAGCACCTGTTGTTTCCTGACTTTTTAATGATTGCCATTCTAACTGGTGTGAGATGGTATCTCATTGTGGTTTTGATTTGCATTTATCTGATGGCCAGTGATGATGAGCATTTTTCCATGTGTCTGTTGGGTATATGCATGTCTTCTTTTGAGAAATGTCTGTCCATATCCTTTGCCCACTTTTCGATGGGGTTGTTTGTTTTTTTCTTGTAAATTTGTTTTTTCTTTGTAGGTTCTGGATATTAGCCCTTTGTCAGATGAGTAGATTGCAAAATTTTTCTCGCATTCTGTAGGTTGCCTGTTCACTCTGATGGTACTTTCTTTTGCTGTGCAGAAGCTCTTTAGTTTAATTAGATCCCATTTGTCAATTTTGGCTTTTGTTGCCATTGCTTTTGGTATTTTACACGTGAAGTCCTTGCCCATGCCTATGTCCTGAATGGTATTACCAAGGTTTTCTTCTAGGGTTTTTATGGTATTAGGTTTTTATGGTATAAAATATAATAATTTTATATTATTATTTTAAGTCTCTAATCCATCTTGAATTAATTTTCGTATAAGGAGTAAGGAAAGGATCCAGTTTCAGCTTTCTACTTATGGCTAGTCAATTTTCCCAGCACTGTTTATTAAATAGGGGAATCCTTTCTCCATTTCTTGTTTTTCTCAGGTTTGTCAAAGATCAGATGGCTGTAGATGTGTGGTATTATTTCTGAGGACTCTGTTCTGTTCCCTTGGTCTATATCTATGTTTTGGTATCAGTACCATGCTGTTTTGGTGACTGTAGCCTTGTAGTATAGTTTGAAGTCAGGTAGCATGATGCCTCCAGCTTTGCTCTTTTGGCTTAGGATTGTCTTGGCAATGCAGGGTCTTTTTTGGTTCCATATGAACTTTAAAGCAGTTTTTTCCAATTCTGTGAAGAAAGTCATTGGTAGCTTAATGGGGATGACATTGAATCTATAAATTACCTTGGGCAGTATGGCCATTTTCACAATATTGATTCTTCCTATCCATGAGCATAGTATGTTCTTCCATTTGTTTGTGTCCTGTTTTATTTCGCTGAGCAGTGGCTTGTAGTTCTCCCTGAAGAGGTCCTTTACATTCCTTGTAAGTTGGATTCCTAGGTATTATATTCTCTTTGAAGCTATTGTGAATGGGAGTTCATTCATGATTTGGCTCTCTGTTTGTCTGTTACTGGTGTATAAGAATGATTGTGATTTTTGCACAATAATTTTGCTGTATTTGCTTATCAGCTTAAGATTTTGGGTTGATGTGGTGGGGTTTTCTAAATATACAATCATGTCACCTGCAAACAGGGACAATTTGACTTCTTCTTTTCCTAAAGGAATACACTTTATTTCTTTCTCTTGCCTGATTGCCCTAGCCAGAACTTCTAACACTATGTTGAATAGGAGTGGTGAGACAGGGCATCCCAGTCTTGTGCCAGTTTTCAAAGGGAATGCTTCCAGTTTTTGCCCATTCAGTATGATATTGGCTGTGGGTTTGTCATAAATAGCTCTTATGATTTTGAGAGACGTTCCATCAATACCGAATTTATTGAGAGTTTTTAGCATGAAGGCCTTTTCTGCATCTATTGAGATAATCATGTGGCTTTTGTCTTTGGTTCTCTTTATATGCTGGATTATGTTTATTGATTTGTGTGTGTTGAACCAGCCTTGCATCCCAGGGATGAAGCCCATTTGATCATGGTGGATAAGCTTTTTGATGTGCTGCTGGATTCGGTTTGCCAGTATTTTATTGAGGATTTTTGCATCGATGTCCATCAGGGATATTGGTCTCAAATTCTCTTTTTTTATTGTGTCTCTACCAGGCTTTGTTATCAGGATGATGTTGGCCTCATAAAATGAGTTAGGGAAGATTCCCGCTTTTTCTGTTGATTAGAATAGTTTCAGAAGGAATGGTACCAGCTCCTCCTTGTACCTCTGGTAGAATTCGGCTGTGAATCTGTCTGGTCCTGGACTTTTTTTGGTTGGTAGCCTATTAATTATTGCCTCAATTTCAGATTCTGCTATTGGTCTATTCAGGGATTCAACTTCCTCCTGGTTTAGTTTTGGAAAAGTGTAAGTGTCCAGGAAATTATCCATTTCTTCTAGATTTTCTAGTTTATTCACATAGAGGTGTTTATAGTATTCTCTGAATGTAGTTTGTATTTCTGTGGGGTCGGTGGTGATATCCCCTTTATCATTTTTTATTGCATCTATTTGATTCTTCTCTCTTTTCTTCTTTATTAGTCTTGCTAGCAGTCTATCAATTTTGTTGATATTTTCAAAAAACCAGCCCCTGGATTCACTGATTTTTTTGGAGGGTTTTTTGTGTCTCTATCTCCTTCAGTTCTGCTCTGATCTTAGTTATTTCTTGCCTTCTGCCAGCTTTTGAATGTGTTTGCTCTTGCTTCTCTAGTTCTTTTAATTGTTATGTTAGAGTGTCTATTTTAGATCTTTCCTGCTTTCTCTTGTGGGGATTTAGTGCTATAAATTTCCCTCTACACACTGCTTTAAATGTGTCCCAGAGATTCTGGTATGTTGTATTTTTGTTCTTATCGGTTTCAAAGAACATCCTTATTTCTGCCTTCATTTCTTTATGCACCCAGTAGTCATTCAGGAGCAGGTTGTTCAGTTTTCATGTAGTTGAGCGGTTTTGATTGAATTTCTTAGTCCTGAGTTCTAGTTTGATTGCACTGTGGTCTGAGAGAGAGTTTGTTATCATCTCTGTTCTTTTACATTTGCTGAGGAGTGCTTTACTTCCAACTATGTGGTCAATTTTGGAATAAGTGCAATGTGGTGCTGGGAAGAATGTATATTCTGTTGATTTGGGGTGGAGAGTTCTGTAAATGTCTATTAGGTCTGCTTGGTGCAGAGTTGAGTTCAATTCCTGGATATCCTTGTTAACTTTCTGTCTCGTTGATCTGTCTAATGTTGACAGTGGGGTGTTAAATCTCCCATTATTATTGTATGGGAGTCTAAGTCTCTTTGTAAGTCTCTAAGGACTTGCTTTATGAATCTGGGTGCTCCTGTATTGGGTGCATATATATTTAGGATAGTTAGCTCTTCCTCTTGAATTGATCTCTTTACCATTATGTAATGGCCTTGTTTGTCTTTTTGATCTTTGATGGTTTAAAGTCTGTTTTATCAGAGACTAGGATTGCAACCCCTGCTTTTTTTTGTTTTCCATTTGCTTGGTAGATCTTCCTCCATCCCTTTATTTTGTGTCTATGTGTGTCTCTGCCTGTGAGATGGGTCTCCTGAGTACAGCAAACTGATGGGTCTTGACTCTTTATCCAATTTGCCAGTCTGTGTCTTTTAATTGGACCATTTAGTCCATTTACATTTAGGGTTAATATTATTAAGTGTGAACTTGATCCTGTCATTGTGATATTAGCAGGTTATTTTGCTCGTTAGTTGATGTAGTTTCTTCCTAGCATCGATGGTCTTCACGTTTTGGTATGTTTTTGCAATGGCTGGTACCAGTTGTTCCTTTCCATGTTTAGTACTTCCTTCAGGGTCTCTTGTAGGGCAGGCCTGGTTGTGACAAAATCTCTAAGCATTTGCTTGGGAGATTTTTAGTTTCTTTGCACTGGGTACGTAATTCCTCCTTTAGCTCTGAGAAGTTTGATGGACGGAAGCCGTCTTCTCTCAACTCATCAAAGTCATTCTCCGTCCAACTTTGATCCATTGCTGGCGATGAGCTGCATTCCTTTGGAGGGGGAGATGCGCTCTTATTTTTTGAATTTCCAGCTTTTCTGCCCTGCTTTTTCCCCATCTTTGTGGTTTTATCTGCCTTTGGTCTTTGATGATGGTGATATACTGATGGGGTTTTGGTGTGAGTGTTTGTTTGTTAGTTTGTTAGCTTTTCTGTTTGTTAGTTTTCCTTCTAGCAGTCAGGACCCTCAGCTGTAAGTCTGTTGGAGATTGCTTGAGGTCCACTCCACACCTTGTTTGCCTGGGTATCAGCAGCAGAGGCTGTAGAAGATAGAATATTGCTGAATAGCGAGTGTTCCTGTCTGATTCTTGCTCTGGAAACTTCGTCTCAGGGGTGTACCCCACCATGTGAGGTGTGGGATGTCGGTCTGCACCTAGTGGATGATGTCTCCCAGTTAGGCTACTCAGGGGTCAGGAACCCACTTGAGCAGGCGGTCTGTCTGTTCTCAGATCTCAACATCCATGTTGGGAGATCCACTGCTCTCTTCAAAGCTGTCAGACAGAGTCATTTGCATCTGAAGAGGTTTCTGCTGGTTTTTGTTTAGCTATGGCCTGTTCCCAGAGGTGGAGTCTACAGAGACAGGCAGGTCTCTTTGAGCTGCTGTGGGATCCACTCAGTTGGAGCTTCCTGGTGGCTTTGTTTACCTACTTAAGCCTCAGCAATGGCAGGCGGCCCTCCCCCAGCCTCGCTGCTGCCTTGCAGTTAGATCGCAGACTGCTGTGCTAGCAATGAGGGAGGCTCCGTGGGCATGGGACCCTCCTGGCCAGGTGTGGGATATAATCTCCTGGTGTGCCATTTGCTAAGACCCTTGGTAATGCGTAGTATTAGGGTGGGAGTTACCCGATTTTCCAGGTGTTGCGTGTGGCAGTTCCCCTGGCTAGGAAAAGGGATTCCCTTCCCCCTTGCACTTCCCAGGTGAGGTGATGCCTCGCCCTGCTTCAGCTCTCACTGGTCGGGTTGCACCAGCTAACCAGCACTGATTGTCTGGCACTCCTCAGTGAGATGAACCTAGTACCTCAGTTGAAAATGCAGAAATCACCAGTCTTCTGTGTTGCTGGGAGCTAGAGACTGGAGCTGTTCCTATTTGGCCATCTTGCTTCAGGTCAACCTCCTTTGTTTTTAAAGTAGGAAAGTTTTCTTTTAGTGAATACTGGGAGCCCATGGTGGACTTTGGTGAAGAGCCCATTTTTACCAGTCACTTCTCACAGCTACTACATAAGGAATGGGAAGACTTGACGTCAGTAGACTGAATTCAAGCCTTAGCTCTCTCATTCATTAACTCTCTATTCCTGGTTGAGTTGCTTAAATGTTGTGACCCTCAATTTCAAGATGTCTTTGCAGGTGAATCATTAACCTCTATCTCAGTTCAGAGACCTTCAGGTTTGTATTGTGTCTCCCTACCTCCACCCAGTACAAGTGCTTAGGCTTTCCTTTGGGCTTACAGATGTTCTAGAGATATATGTCTGTAGATTGTTGGGGAGGAGGGAGTATGTGCCCAACTGAAATGTTTAAAAGGCATTTAACATGCCCTAGCCTCAGTTCTACTAGGCAGAGTGAGTGAGGTACTCATGCTTTCTAAAGTCTTAGATGGCATCCACAGAAATAAGAGTTTAAAGATTGAGTTGCTGAAGGTTTCCTTAGAAAAAAGAGTAATGCACTACCATAAAGATCTCAAATCCCTCTATTACATGATCTATCCCTTTATTGCTAATGGGGTTTAATATGTGCTTGAAGAGAGGTGAGCTGGGTGACTGGCCAAGAACCTGCATTTATAATTCTTTATTTATAATTTAAAAACATCCATTGGAACTAAAGCTTTCTTCCTTCTGTGGTTTAGTTTAGCATTCATTAGTCTACCAAAAATTAACATAGCATATATATATATGCTATGTTTATATATATTTTATATATATATATATATATATATAGAGAGAGAGAGAGAGAGAGAGACAGAGAGAGACGGAGAGAGAGAGAGCAGTCTCTCTGTCCACAGGCCAGACACTCGGCATAATTGACCACCGTTATTCCCAGCACCTGGCTCCAGATCTAACGCAACACAGTGTCTACTGAATTCTTGAATCTGTTTAAGTAAGGGTTAGGTTTGCTTGTGGAGCTCTAAATGCTTTTCTATGATTTGTTTTAATATTGGAGAAAATGGATACTTATGTTCCATAAAATCTTAGCTGGTTCTGCATGAATAAGACTTTACAGCTTGTGCTGTGCTGGAGATGCTCTTCCTCGTGAGTCCCCACTGGCTAGAGTAAGGGTCCCAGGTGGCCCTTTTATATAGGCCCTCTCTTGGAAAAGCCTCAGGGATGAGGTTTTGATTTATTTAGAATGTTTGAGGCCCAGAGAATGTAAATTTTGCCTAATTTGATTTCTCTAGTACATCACTGTCTCCACTGTGAGTCGCCCTTGGGTGAGGATTTATTCTAGGAAAACAGAAAATGCCAGCCAACTGGTGCAAGTTCAAGTTCTGCCTTCACTCTTTTTTCTATCTCAGTCTTATTATTTGTGTAATGAGAGCCTTATCCTTGTCTCCCTTGAGATTGTTCTGAGGACCTAGTGAGATAATGGTTGGGAAATTGTTTTGTGGCAAGGGGCTACAGTATGAAAGCAGTGATACTGAGCATGAATGGTGACTAAAATAGTTCCAAAAAACAGGAATGTTGAAAACATTTGATTCCATAATGTCTGACTGTTAAGCTATTCTGTTCAAACAAGATTTCTGAAAAACCTAGGTGATAAATGTTCTAAAATTCCATGGTGATGAAATGTTTTGAGTGATGCTCAGCAGGCGCTGCATAGCCTTTGGCCCCAGGAGATAGCACTACACACAGATCAAGGCAACCTTACTATCCAGGTAACAGATTTATTTCACTGAACTTCAACATGCAAAATCCATTCTTGGCTTGATGAGATTTAGCTTTATATAGATCAGGAAAAAATATCCCGAGGCTTACATTTTTGTCATTAAATATTAAGCATACTTTGTTCATTTCTCCATCACATTGAATTATGGTGAGTTCTGCATAAGCCCATCTCCCTTTCAAGACTGAGAACTATCTAAGGGATAGTACAGGGCTTATTTCAAGAGTTTTTATGTCTAGCGTAGTGTCTGGCACATAGTAAAGACTTTATGAATGTTTATTGAATGACTGGTAAACATTTCATGAATGTTTACTGAATGCCTGTCAAAATCTTTACCAGCAATATTTTGCTTTTAATTTTTCAATTTTTTTTCTTGTCAGTTCGCAACTTGTCTTAGTTACTTTTAGCCACCTTATGATGTTCTTAGACAACTTTAGATATGGTTTTATTTTTGCCATTGACCTTGTTAATCCTGAAAAATGCCCGAGTAGTTCTATTATGGTCTGGAATGCAGATACATGTGTCCTTTGGATCTCTGGTGTTTGTTTGTTTGTTTGAAGGCTTTTCTGATTAATGAGTCCACCCTTTCAGCCTAGTAGAAAGTGTGCCCTGAGACCATACTTCCACCAGGTCTAAGGCCCAGCCTAGTCACTGATTTGACAGTAAATCTGTATTCTTCCCTTGGTGCTCATCTGCATCTCAAACCCCAAATCTACACGACAGTCCTTGGACAGCCCCCACTCCATGTTCTCTCTGACAGTCTGATTCAGCTTCATCTTAAGTACATAATTATTTCTGTGTATTCTCCCCAATACCTTAGTCACAATTTCTTTTTACTCATGAGTTTTTTGGCTTGGAGTCCAAAGACCCCTTCCCCCATATGGCTTTTTAGATATCTCAGGGGAGCTAAGTATGATAAAGATGTTAAGAATGCATATGTGATGCTTCACAAACTGAATCCTAGTTCTTCTAAGTCCTGGCTAGTTCCCATGTTTAAAACTTAAAACTGACCAGGTGCAGTGGTTCACGCCTGTAATCCCAGCACTTTGGGAGGCCGAGGTGGGTGGATCACCTGAGGTCAGGAGTTCAAGACCAGCTTGGCCAACATGGTGAAACCCTGTCTCTACTAAAAATACAAAAATTAGCTGGGTGTGGTAGTGCAAGCCTGTAGTCCCAGCAACTCGGGAGGCTGAGACAGGAGAATCACTTGAACCCAGGAGGCGAAGGTTGCAGTGAGCTGAGATTGTGCCACTGTACTCCAGCCTGGGCAACAGAGCAAGACTTTGTTAAAAAAAAAAAAGTTGGCCAGGCGCGGTTGCTCATGCCTGTAATTCCAGCACTTTGGGAGGCCGAGGCAGGCAGATCCTGAGGTCAGGAGATAGAGAGCCATCCTGGCTAACATGGTGAAATCCCATCTCTACTAAAAACACAAAAAAATTAGCCGGGCATGGAGACGGGTGCCTGTAGTCCCAGCTACTGGGGAGGCTGAGGCAAGAGAATGATGTGAACCCAGGAGGCGGAGCTTGCAGTGAGCCGAGATCGCGCCACTGCACTCCAGGCTGGGAGAGAGAGCAAGACCCTGTCTCACCAAAAAAAAAAAAAAAAAAATTAAAGCTGAGATTCCTTAATTTGGCATATGAGGCCTTCAGAATATGATCCCAACCTACCCTTCTGGTTTTATCTCCTTCAGTCCCCACTTCCTCCATGTCCTGAAGTCAGCACAACTGAATCATTTCTCGTTCCCTGATCAGTCCTTTTGTTTTGGTACCTGTAGCTACATTGTTTCTTCTCTTTGGAATTCTTTCTTATCATTCAGACAATCTCTTGGGTTTTAAAACCAGTTTACATCACAGGTCCCCTCCTCTTTAAAGACTTCCCTGACATCTCCAACAGTCTCTCTCTCTTCCCTTTTCCCTTTCTTTCTTTTTCTGAGTTCTTCTTTAATTGTTTGTAAACGCCATTTATCATAAAGAACTGAAACCATACTGTCAAATGCTTGTTTTTGCCACTAGACTTGTAGCTTCCTGGAGCCAGGCAAGGAAGCTTTTTTTATCTTTATTTCTCCAGGACCTAGCACAGACGCTAGTTCATAGCTCTTGCCCGTTATGTGTTTTCTGATTTAACCAAATTTGAAAGGATCCAGGAGTATCTCAGATTGTGCCCTCAAAAGACTGCCATGATGACTGTAGAATTGCCACGATCTCTAATTAAACTGTCTATGCTCACCATATTTAATTAGCAGTTTTGCTAGAATCTAGGATAAATTAACACATCCAGGAGAGAAAATCTATTTCTCCTGGGCTATCTAATCCTGAGGTCACTCTCCCTCCCCACACAGTAACTTATTACTTGACATGTCATAAACATACTCCAATAGGGAATCCAGTTTTAGAAGCCCTGGTGCTCTAACGTAGGAAGAAAGGGATTGTAGAAAAAGATTTTAAGTGTGTCTTGGATTCCATTTTCTCAAGGGGCTTTCTATTGCCTTCATTAGGTGGAGATTCACAAAGAAACCAAAAGGTCAGTACACAATTTTCAGCCCACACTACTTTCTGACCTTTTATTTAGGCATATCTTATCCTTGTCTGTCTATTTATCCCCCAAAACACAGATAACGCTCCATCCAGTAACTTTATTTAAAGCTTCAGACTCCCAGTTTTATGAAACTGCTATTCCTCTTTTGCCTCTTATTTAAGGGGCAGGTCTCTAGGAGACAAGGGTTTGCGAGTTTACACCTCATATTCCTGCCTAGTGTGGGTGTTGACAGCCTCAGGAGAACTCTTCCTAAATGGTCAGGAAAACTTCCCACCTACAGCCCTGCACAGAGCATCTTTGACCTCTTTGTTTCTCAGGGTATATACCACAGGGTTCAGTAGGGGAGTGATGACAGTGTAGGTCACCGAGATCAGTGGTCATGATCTCTGGTGTTCTCTGACTTGGGCTTGAGGTAGGCAATGGAAGCCCAGCTGTAGTGGACAGTGACCACAGTAAGGTGGGAGGCACAGGTGGCAAAAGCCTTCTTCCGGCCCTCAACTGAAGCAATCTTGAGGATTGTAGAGATAATGAGAACTTAAGAAATGAAAACCAGACCCAGAGATACAACAAGCACCAGCACACTGATAATCAAAGTCAGGATTTCGTTGACAGTGGTGTCAATGCAGGAGAGTTTCATCTCAGGTCAGATGTCACAGAAGAAGTGGGGCACCTTTCTAGCACAGAAGGGTAACCTGCATACAGATGTCACTTGTGTTATTGCTACAATCAGCCCAATGCTGCAGGCCCCCAGGACAAGCTGGATACGCACCCTCTTGTTCATAATGACCGTGTATCTCAGGGGGTTGCAGATGGCCACATAGCAATCATATCCCATTGCTGTGAGCAGGAAGCAGTTAGTGATGCCAAGGTTACAAAAAAGAATATCCGTGTGGCACACCCTGCCAATGATATGGTCTGGTTCATACCTACGAGGCTGGAGAGCATCCTTGGGAGAATGACCAATGTATATACAGTCTCTGATGTGGACTGCATGCTCAGGAAGAAGTTCATGGGTGTGTTAAGATGATGATCTATTCGGATGATGGTCACAATGATGGTAGTGCCTGCTAGGGTTAAGATGTATAGTGCAAGGAACAGTCCAAAAAGGGTGATCTGCTGTTCATGGAAGCTGGAGAAACCTTGGAAAACAAAGTCAGTGATGAGAGTAAAATTCTCTGTTTTCATTGATTGGTTCCCAAATCTGAAGCATAAAAACATGAAAGTCACGTAGTCTCAGTAAAACAGTGGAAGCACATTTCTGAAATTGATTGAAGTTCAATAGTTCTCAGTTATAAATCTGGGGATATATTTCCTAGTGGATTAAGTTAATCCCTGGGTTTACTTATCTTTACTTAAAATATTTTTACTCTGTGACCATCTGTTATAATTTTCCATGCATCACAGAATCATATAGTCTCACTTTTTCACTGTATAACCATGCATGCTCCTACTTCATTTCTACTCTTCCTCCCTGACATCTGAAATGACTCCTCTTTTCTCCTCTTCTTTCCTACTCTTCAGAGACAAGCGCACATTTTCAGCCCTTCATAAAACCATGTTACACTCGGAGGTCCTCATGTTTATTTGGATTATTTTTACCCCATTATTTCTGCCTCACCTCACACAAATGCTCAGCAACTTTAAAATACCTTTTACATCTTTTCATATTTCACTAGCTCCAAATTATGCATGGATTGGGTGCTTGAAAATAATTTGTTTAGGGATGGACTAGTGATGTCTTTTCTTTAAAGACTATGAATCATCCCCCTTGCACATCCTTTAAGAAGTAGAAGCAAAGTAGAAAGGTTCATCTTGTCTTCAAGAAGAAAAAGGAAAATCTTAGCCAACCACCAGCCTCTCCCACTTCTGTCTGAGCGATGGAAGTCTGCTGACAGTTCAGAGCACTGATTCACGTATGTTATAAACTATGCTACATCTTTACCTTCCCTAAACCAGAAGGCAAATTTATAGCCAATATAGCTTTGTGAGTAAGCTTACACCCACTCTGCAGAGATAAACAATTGTATCAGGAAAGATACAGCAAATTTAAGTGTCCCTCACCTAAAGCAAAAGCAGACCCTGAATATAAAAAAACAGCTACACCAAAGGTACATCATTTTGTTGAAGGAAGGGGATGAGTTCAATTTATGTAATATTTCACATTTTTATCTCTTTAAACAGTAAGCTTCTGTAGGGTATTTAAATTATATTCTGATTTGCTTATGCATATTCAGAAAGAGAAGTTTTGCATAAAATAAATCACATCAATGATGAAGGTTAGTATGCGTGGAGACTTTCTTCAAGTTCATAAAAATCTATTTAAAAGACGTTGATGACCAGCTGTTAATCATTTACACTAAGAATGCTAAAAAGAAAGTAAAGCTGCAATAGAGAATATTTTCCAATAAAGAAAATCATTTGATACTAAAATATATGTCTAAAGACATTTGTCTTCTGTGAGGCTTCTGAGCAAAAACTATGTAGTAGTCCAGCCGCGGAGTGGTATGGCGCCTCTATGGTGAAATCAGAAATGCTTGGCAGAGCTTTTAACTGTTACAATAATGAGCACAGAGGCGCTTGGCCATTCAAGATGTGAAATGTCCTGCAAAACTTGTGGTGGTTCTGCCCAAGGAAGAATTGTCTTATTCCAAACACCAATAGAGTTCCCACTGAGAAGCACATGGCTAAAATGTCATCTTATCTGACTGAAACTTGTCTGTCTTGAGGTAGAAGAATGGCTATTATGATTTGGTTAGCATCCTCCCAACTCTTGGAAGCCTATAATTCTTCTAAGGAAACGGAAGGAAGAGCAAATATAGCTTATGAAGACGTGTCCAGCTGTGATAGGAGCTGAAATACTACAATAAATTAAAGTCAGCCCATACGTAATGAGCCCCATTTCAATCCTTCTTCTAAAGACCACTCACATGACTCTGCTTAGCACTGAGGCACAACAGGAGAGCTGGGCTAGAGGAGGCTGAGGAGTAAGGATTGAAATGTCAGGCTCCCTTGGCCACAATGGATAGGCACAGGGTGACCAAGGTGAGCAAGGTGACCAAGGTGAGCAAGGTGACCAAGAGTGCCTACGGCAGGACCTGAGGCTGAGCAGGCAGGGCATAAACACACTCTAGTGGGAATATAGTCAGGTTTGAGAGTCACAGGCATTCTTGACAACCCCTCTGTGTGGAAAAGTCTTTGAAGCCAGAGAAGATGCTCTCCCAGGATCAGGCAGCTGGGCTTCTGGGGGTCACTCCCTGAAGACATTCTGGGAGCCACCCTGGGGCTGGGAGGATGCAGATAACAGGTACCTGGAGGTCTTATTATGTATAAGGCTCATTTACTCAATTCCAGGCTAGTGCTTGGGGAGCCTGGGGAAAGTCTTTGCTTCAAGTTGGAATAATATTTGAGGAAGCTGGTTTATTTAGTTGATTTTTAATTATTTGAATAAGTGAGCGTGCATGTGTGCATGTGGTTTATTTTTTATTTTTTATTTTTTTTGCAGATGTGTCTCAGAAATCCATACTGACAAATCTAGGCAGCTCAAGCTTAGAGCCATACCACCTTGGATTTCAGGAAATTTAGGGTCTTTTGCTTATAGGCAGGAACTCTATCTAGTATAAGAATCTGGTTTTCTTTTTGGAATAGAAGTATTTAAATATGGTCATCATTCTGCAGAGGACAGTTCATGGTGCCTGTCTTTGCCCTGTGGCATTCAGGATTGGAAGTACACTATCTTTAGATCCAAAGGTTTTCTCCTGAAGGCTAGGAAACAGAAATTAGCTTTCGAACTCTGTTCTCTTCACCCAGATTTTTCTTCCCTTTATTTTGTAGACTTCTAATTGTCTGTGAAGACCCAACTCCAAATTTACTTCTCACTGAATACTTTCCATGAGTTGTTTATTACTTCTTTAACAATTTCTTAGTCTTTCATGTGATATTTATCTGCATTCATTCATTCTTTAAGCACTGAGCATATATATGTCAGGCCCTGTGCTAGTTGCTGGAAATACAGAAATGGACGAGGTGCTGCACCAAACCTTGAGGAGCTCATGGTTTAGTTGCAGGTGATAGACAATCATAATAACTGAAATGTAACTGTAAGTGATACAGGGAGGAGATAGTCCTTGATTACACTCAGGTTGATTATGGAAAATTACGTTGTATAGGTAAAGTAAGAACAGATTACAACAGAGTATTTGAATGTATCACTTTTAGGAACCTCTCAAGTGATTCTCACTTATCTCTCCTGCTCTTAGACTTTAAAGTTCCTTAGCAACTGCCCTCTCAAGGAAGTGATTCTCTCTCTCTCTTTTTTTTTTTAACCACTAACGATCGTATGCCCTCTTCCGGTCTTTCTGGTGATTTTGCTTCCTTGTTGAAAATAAATAAGTAAATAAATAAACATAGCCTGCACTGGGATTTGGTATATTGACCTGTGAGGTGGGAAGATGGATTTGAAGTTGGCAAAAAAGAGGAAGAAAAACCAGGTAGGCTACTGATGTAACAGAGATAATTGGGATTGATCTAAAGGTGTGGCAATTGGCCCAGAGGGGAGGGACACATGTGAGAGACATCTGAGGGAAATCAATAGGACTTGTAACTGAATCAATGTGTGGCTCAAAGGAGAGGAAAGAACCAATAATTTCATAAACTGCTCTCATCAGGTTCATTCATGTTGACTCTCTGATTATTTATAAATATATATAGCTTCTTCTTGTAACAGATGAATCAAAGAAAATGATTTGCACATTAAAGGTTCGTGATTAGATATCATTGGTGGCTATGAGATCTCAACAGGAAAGGAGTGGAATTGGGCAAAAGAGCTCAAGGCTTTATGATACTATTGCTTTGGGACAAATTAGGAAGGTTGTAGAAATGGGGAACTGGGTTGATGATATAAAAATGTGTTATCTGGAAAAAAGGACAGGTATACCACTTCAGTAGCAATTAATATTTATCAAACACCTTCACAGATTTTTGTCTCACATAAGCCTCCAAATAACCCTCTGAAGTCAGTAGCAGTATCTAATTTTACAGATTAGAGATGTACAGAAAGTCCAATCTGCCACCAATAGCAAATATATTGGGATTTTATGCTAGAAAAAAATGAACACATGTGGAGTGACTATAGAAACAAAGCTGGCAAAATAGCCAAAAGAACTTGCTGTATAAAATCTTCTAGTTCTGCAGACTGCTTTATTTGGGGAGCAGATTCCAGTGGTTCTTATTATAGTTTGTTTATGGCATTCAATTTAGCTTAGGATCCTGGGTCTAGACCTCTTAAGAAGGCTTTGGAATTGTCAATGGGAGTCTTTCAGGGCCCCGAATAGGGCTCAAAACAGATTTA
The DNA here is from genome assembly GCF_008728515.1 of Papio anubis. Classification (NCBI taxonomy): domain Eukaryota; kingdom Metazoa; phylum Chordata; class Mammalia; order Primates; family Cercopithecidae; genus Papio; species Papio anubis. The sequence continues at coordinate 17,226 of NW_022162242.1, read as the reverse complement.
ACTAGGTTCCTAAAGTTATGTCTACTCCCACACCATCTTCCACACTATTTCTGTCACCTAGAGCTGGCGTGTCCAAATTGTCTGTGTATGAAAACCGCTTTTTACGTCCAAATATTTCTTGGATCTCCAAATTGATAATGTTTGGATAATAATAGTTGTACTATTTGTACCTATAGATAGGAAAAATAAGTTCTGAAAAGGAGAACTATGAATTAGTAATTGGTGCTTTCAAATGAATTATGATACTTTAAAAAATACTTGCAGATGCTTTTGTCAGTATTTATTCAGACTGCATGTGAGAATTGACGCACACAGAAACCCTGGGACTTCCTGCAGTGACTCTGAGACAACTAGGAGAAAAGAGGGAATGATATTATGAGATGTATTTGGCAGGTCAGTAAGGCAGGCATAAATAAAGGGAATCGGGAGGAGAAATGCAGACAGGTGCTCTTAGTGGTTTATTAACCACAAAAAGAACACTCAGAGTGAAGTCTGAGTGATTCCCCATAGACATAGATACCACTTTGCTTAGGTCTAGTTCCACATAAGCAGAGCCTGAAATAAAGTCCTGGGTATATCCAGGAAGCAATACTTGGAAGACACTGGGAGAATAGTTAGTTTCCTTTTACCAGAACACAGGATCAGGGACTATAAGAGAAGTCCAGTTACAAAGTCAAGACCTCCTGGGTAAAAGGAAATTCTATTGACAAAGAACAAATGAGAATCCTATTGTTAAAGCTAGGGTTCTGTGTCCACATCAAGAGTGACTTGATGTTGACCTCAGAGTGACCCAGGAGCAATGTCTGTGGAGAGTGGTGGTGGAGAAGGCGCTGATAGCTTCCCATGTAGAGGTCCATAACATTGTTGACTTCTCACAGCAACCCTGGGAGGTGATATTGTCAGCCTTGCCGTGCAGATAGGAAACAAAAACCAGGGAGGTTAAGTATCATAACAGGACACATGCTTGTAATGGCGGATCTATGATTGGGAATGTATGCCTCTCTGTTCAAAGCCTGTACTCTACCTACAATATCATACTGTTTTAGTACCTCCTACTCAAGGTCATTGGTTCTTAGAGCGGGAGTTCAGGGTAAACAATAACAGTTCTTGGCCCACTTTAAACTTCTTTCCTATTTTCCTCTTTGGGGTTGTGCTGAGTGAAAAAGGGATGCACCAAGCTATTTTAGGAAATGGAGTGTATTATAATACACTATTATTGAACTTCCAGACTGATTGTAAAGTCCAAAGATATCGTGAACAGGATCCGAGATATGTGTAAATCCACAATTTGGAATGGGGTGGAGGCTCCTCCTTTTCCTAGGAGTATGGAGTAGTATAATTTAGTTATTATAGAGGAAAAAGCTGGTTAAAATGAACATCATGAGCTTACAATGCAACTACAGACTTCAGGGCTGGGCTGCATGTGTTTAAATCCTGATTCTGCCTTGAGGAATTAACTTATTTGAGGTCTCAGTTTCCTCATCCATAAAAAAGGATAATAAAATATCTATGTCATAGATTTATAGTGAAGATTAAATGAATAACATACTTAAAATAATGGCTACTATCTAGGATACATTCAATAAATGTACCAAAAGGAGATGTCACAAAGAGGGGCAAACAGCCTGAAAGTGTTAAAATAATAAAAGGAAAACAAGGGAGAAGAGCTACCTTTTAATTGTATTTTAGCTGCTCACAGCAGTCTTCTTTCCTTTTTCTTTCCTTCCTTCCTTCTTCCTTTTAATAAATACCTAACATCTACTATGCACCAGGCACTGCTCTAAGTGCAACAGATGCAAAAAGAGTACTTGCAGTGTCTGAGTAATTGCCCCGTAGACATAGGTACCACCTTGCTTAGGTCAGGTTCCACAGAAGCAGAGTCTGAAATAAGGTCTTGGTTACAGTGATTGACTAAGGAGTGCCCTCAGAGGAAAGGGAATGAGAGAAGCAGGATGGGGAAGGGGAATCACTATGCAAGAACACGGTCTCAGCTGGAGCATAACTTCAGCCTGATCTAATGGAGGGATCTAGAATTGTGCCCTAGAGTTGGTCCCATCCTCAGACAGGAGGGGGTGGTGGCCTTTTGTACCCTTTGTGTCATTCATGAAGTCAAGTCCATCTTACATAAACTTCTATGATATGATAGTATATATTCTTCCTATTCTCCCTACTGGTTTACGATACCTTATGCCAAGAGTAACAGGAGTAACATTTAACATTATAGTGCAGTGCCTGGACACCCTTTATCTTATTTGATTTTCATCATGCTTGGTAAACCCATATATCTGACTTGGTAAATCTATCTATTTCTTTTTTCATTAATATTTTTCTTCCTTGTTTCAATCTATGAGAGGAATAGATTCCTAGATGCTGCCTAGATCAGCCACCTGGTGCTCTCATACTTTCTCTCATCTGATTGTTCTCCTCACTGTGACACCTCATCAAACTCTTTTTCTTTGACTGTTATTGAATGACCAGCACCTAAGAGAGAGGCTTTCTGCCCAAAGCTCTGAGCAAGGCATCCTTGACCTCTTTGTTCCTCAGGCTGTATACAACAGGGTTCAGCAGAGGAGTAATAACAGTGTATGTCACAGAGATAAGTCTGTCCTACAGGGAATTTTGGGATTTGGGTTTTAAGTAGATGAAAGAAGTACAGTCATAGTGGACAATGACCACTGTGAGGTGTGAGGCACAAGTAGCAAAGGACTTTCTCCGGCCCTCAGCTGATACAATCTTGAGATGGTGGTGACAATTAGGACATAGGAGACTAAGATCAAGACCATGGGCAGAACAAGGGCACAGAGACTGATGAGCAAAGTAATAAATTCCTTGATAGTAGTGTCTGCACAGGCGAACTTCATTATGGGCCGGATATCACAAAAGAAGTGGGAGATGAGATTAGCATCACAGAAGGGAAGGCTGAACACAGAAGACACCTGAATGATAGCTGTGCTCAGGCCAATGCTCCAGGATCCACTTGCCAGTTGTATACAAGCCTTTTTGCCCATGATGACCGAATACCGTAGGGGCTTACAGATGACCACATAGTGGTCATACCCCATGACCATGAGCAGGAAGCAGTTATTGACACCAAAAGTGAGATAGAAAAAGAACTGAGTGGCATAGCCTGGGATGGAGATGGTTTGTTGAGGACTGAGGAGACTGGACAGCATTTGGGGGATGATGGCCACAGTATAACAGGTCTCAGAAATAGACAGCACACTCAGGAAGAAATACATGGGTGTGTGAAATTGATGGTTAAGGCGGATAACTGTCAAGATGATAGCATTGCTGGCAAGGGTCAAAAGGTACAAGACCAAAAAGACCACAAAGAAGATGTGTCTGTGATGCCACTCAAAAATGGAGAAACCCTCAAATGTAAACTCGGTCACAGCCATGAAATTGGGCCTTGGCATTGAGGAGAATCTGAGTCTGAAAGAGATGAGGTGGGAATGTTGAACATCCAGGCTGGAAACACTGGGCTGGTCCAGGATGATCATCAGCCATATGCAGGCACAGAAATGGGGTGTAGCTCTGGGTTTCAGACGCTCTCAACATTCAGACACGGGCAAGTGCTGAAAGACCCATCAAGGTTCTCTGGGCCCTGAGACTTGGGGACAGATGTAGTATATGTATATTGACAGGAAGCAATTATGAAAACTGAGTACAGATGCCCTTCAATGTATGATGAGGCTACATCCTGATAAGCCCATCATACGTTGAAAATATCATGTTAAAAAAGCATTTAATACACCTGACTGAACATCATAGCTTGCCCTAGCTAAACTTAAATATACTCAGAACACTTGCATTAGCCTACAACTGGGAAAATCACCTAAAATAAAGTCTATTTTATGATGAAGTGTTGAATATCATAGGTAAGTTTTGAATATTGTACTGAAACTGAAAAACCAAATGGTTGTATAGGTACATGAAGTATAAATTCTTCCGTATGCATATCACTTTTTTTCTTTTTTGTTACGTGACTTTCACTGTTTATTTTTATTGCTTACAATTTTAAATTTAATATCACACTATTATAAAGTCAGAGACTGTATGTATTGGAAATCCCTAACTGGTTTAACTAGAAGTAGATGTAGAACAGAGAAAACACTGAATACGTGTGCCCAGGCCTGAAACTCTACTCAGACTTACCTGGTTTAAATCAGCAATGGCACATTGCTTGTCGAAGGCCAGTGCAAAGGGACGTACCTAAAGAGTGAATGAGTTCAAGCCAAGAACAGATGGCTGTGTGAGGCACACTCCTGGGAAGTCAAGAGAGGACCATTCTCCTGTGTCCCAGGACTCTGGAGTTCCTCTCCTCAAAACCTGCTCCATCTGTGTTCAGAAGGGCTTCCATCTGGTAAGTCAACGTAGAAAGCACTGCCTTCCCTCAAGGTTCAAATTCACAGTGGCCGGTGTCTGGAATAAGGAAGTGAGAGGAGACACCCCTTTTCTCCCGTGTGGATAGTCCAGTGTGCTGACCTAGAACATTCTGTGGTGTGTAGCCACTTCTCTTTTCAGTCTTGCTTTCTTCCAATAGCCCCAAATATCACGTGTTTAATACCCGAGTCTCCCCATTCTGTGTGAAGGGTAGTTTCTGCTTCTGTTTTTTAGTCTCTAAACACAATAAAGTCTTGGAAGGTTTTTTACAGATTTAAAATACTAGTAGCTATAAGACAACAGCAATAGAAACAACAAAATATTTAAGTTCATAGTAATCTCTGGCTTTAACCCCAGTGTAAATGGAGGGAAGCCTGATTTTCTTTGCTCGTTTCATTTGTCTCCATTTGCTCATCTATAAAATAGAATAATAATATCTACTTCATAGTGTTGCTATGGAGATCATATGAATTACTGTATGTAAATTGCCAAGTGCAGTTCCTGATACATAACAAGGAAATACTACATTAAATTTCTGCTTTTCTCCCTTCTTCCGTCCTTCCCATCCCCACTCGCCATAACTCTGGGTTCTACTTGTATGCTTGGCTACCCAGGCATACACCCACACACACACACACCCCCCTTATTTTTTTTCCTCTCTTTCTTTTCTTCATGTTCGTGGATGGTTGTTGTTATTAATTTCTTCAATCCCTATTGGAAGGTCCGGTCTTTACTTTCCATACTCACTTCTCTTCCAACTCTAGATTTTGAAATATGTGGGTATTGGGGGCAGGGTAGTCTGGAGTTAAATACCTCTGTAATCAAACTCAAGCCCCACTTACTCATATATGACCTTGGAACCAGTTCTCACCTCTCTAGGCCTCAATTTCTTCACTTGTAAGATGAAGACTGTGCTAATATCTATCTCAGAGACTGCTATGAAGAAGAGCTGAGTGGCACAATCTGGGATGGAGATGGTTTGTTGAGGGCTGCAGAGACTGGACAGCATTTCAATGGGAATACACTGGATAAGGCATTTAGGGTTTGGAAACTTTGCCCATGATTTCTTAAGACTGATACCCAGACTATCCTTTCTGGGTGATTTTTTTTTTCACTATTTATGCTTTTTGATTCCTAAGTTTTGTGACACAGCTGTATATTCATTTTTTCCACTTGATAATTATCTCAGGAGATAAAAAAGACCGATGAGGGTCATGAGGTTATGAGATGAGGGCCATGAGGTCACATTTAGTTACAGAACAAGAATCCCTACATTATCAAGTCCTGAAATGTGACTTACATATCACTGGGCAGGACAGAGGCTTATTCAGGATTCAGGAGAGTGAGGCTTGAAACCAGAATTTCCAGGACTCCTATTGTACTGTGGCAGACACAGCACACAGAGAATTTTCCGAATTGGAGGACTAGAAGTAAAACAGAATCTACCAGGACGTTTCAGTTAATTTATCTCCCTGATCAGTCAGATCTGGGCGTAACAAACATACAGAAAGCAGCACCAGGCTCTCCTGCACCTCTCCATTGCCCTGTCCCTTTAAGTCCGAATTGCTGGTTGCCCAAGAGGACCATTCTCCCAGGACTCTGGAATCCCTCTCCCCAAAACCACAATGATGGTCTGCAAGGCAGCAATAGCACAATCAAACACTGATGTCTGGGGATCTCATTATAAAAGTGGCTCATCAACAATCATACAGATAGTACTAGACAGTCTTGGTTTTTCCTACAGGAATGAAGTATTTGCATCAGCATAAGGTCCTGCACTGCTCCGTGGTTGAAGAGGACCTCATGCTTTATGATCGCATTAAGGGGAGGGCCTCAGAACCAATCGTGTTTAAGGATGCAGCTTCGTGAGACAAATCACTCACACTCCAGGGTCTCTCTGTCCTAACTGCTGAAGGACCAACTCTGAGGCCTCTTCAATTTGAATGTTGTGGGAACCATGACTCATTCATTTACTGATTTCTTCAGCAAATACTTGTAGAATGTCTCTCGCATGCAAGGAACATGGAATACAGCAGAAACTGGGAACACTGTACCTGTAGTGTAAGCCAGTTTTGCCTGCTTTGCAGTACCTGGCCACCCCTGTGTGTTACCCACAAAAAGCTGAGCACCTTCTCCTTGAGGAAGATCAGAAGGAAGACCTTTACTGAAGTAATTCCTGTAGCCCCCTCTTTCTCTCTCTAGCACTTAGACCATCAACTGACCCATCCTTGCTCTTCTTTTAGAAGGTGAGCCCAAGATGGGCCTTTCTGAAGGTTGGAAGAGAATTGGATATCAAATCCCCCAGGATACCCTAAGACTTGGGCTCTTCAGTAATTCCTAGTTCTGGTGCTCAGTTTATACCTTTCTCTTAGAGACTCAGAAAATGGAAAGGATTTCCTTTCTGAGTACCAACATACTGAGAAATAAATATTTGAAAGCAGTTTATTGTGGTGTCTTTGACGAGCCAAGTAAGCTGGGAGAGACTGACAAGCATGGAAGAGTTGCCAGGCATTCAGTTCAATTCCACATAATCTCTCTTAAGGCCGTCAAACATTTACCCAACAGAAACTGGAAATACTTGAGCTCATAAGCTATTAAGATCCAAAGTCCCACAGGCAAGAGATGAATTTACGGCATATTTATGATTGCTTGAGAATGGCCAGTGTGTAACTTCATTAGGACTGTTTGAAATCCTTTAGGGAGCAGTTAAGGAAGGCTTAAAATTGGGCAGCAAGTCTTATCAAGACCCTGAAATAATCAGTTAATCTTGGGCTTTTTTGTCAATGTCTCTTCTTTATAGTTCTCCTGGTAGCCATTTAAATATGTAGCTCTTTGGAATTAGAAATAGAATGGAATTGAAACCTATGAGAAAGAAAAGAAAACCCCAATACTGAAATTATGAACAGGAAAGTGACTGACTTTTTAAAATATAAGTTTTATTGTGTGTTTATCTGAAGAAAGATGGGTTTAGAGGAAAAAGGCTAAGAAAATCTAGGATGAATGTAGGCTTTTTTCTGACAAAGAAGAAAAATATATTGACGATTACATCATCTGCACATTTTGACAACTTTGTCTTTTCTGTTCTGATTTTTATCTCTCTTATTTATTTCTGTTCACATTGCATTTGGTTATGGAATATAATATTCAATACTAACAGTTACAGATACTTTTTTGTCTTTTTTCAGACTTTAAATGCTTTTCATGTTTTATTAACCAGTAAACATGATGCTTGCTATAGATCTCTGGCAGATATAAGGAAGTTCCCTTCTATTCCTGATTTGTTTGCAAGTTTATCATAAATGGTCTGTCAAATTTTCAACTAGTTTCTTTTCTGCATTCATTGACATAATCATATGTTTTTTTATTCTTTAAGTTGTTAGGGATGAATTACATTAATAGATTTTTAAAATATTGGCTCATTCGTACATTTTAAAGGAAACCCTTGCTTGATCTTTTTATGTACTGCTGAATTCAGTTTACTATTTTTTCATCTATCCATTATTGGCCGATAATTATCTTTTCCTACTTGGCTATTTTTGGTATGAAAGATTTGCAATTAGCAGCCTCTTTAAATGCTGGCAGAATCTCACACCTTTCTATCTTCCGAGCATGATATTGTTTTTCGTGTCTTTGTTTTTGGAAAGAGTAGGTTTTTCACTACTAGCATTTCCTTTTTTATGGGGTTTTTATTCTAGTACATTTTCTATTTCTTGTCTAATTATGGTAATATATCCTTTTCTCCAAATCTGCCCTTTTATATACCTTTTAAAAATAAATTCATATATAGTTGTTCAAAATATGCTTTTATAAGTATTTTGTTCCTCTGTGTCTGTCCTTGTATCCTACTTTGTATTGTTTCTTGTGTCTCTTTGATTTTTGTTGATCATGGTTGTCAGGGGTTTCATTTCTAATTAATCTCTTCAGCTATCCAAACGTAAAAAATAAAATTTCTATGGTTTTAGTTTTCTTTATTTTTGCATTTAAATTCATCATAATTATTTGTTTTTACTTTGTCTAGATTTGCTACTCTTTTTGAAACTTTTTGAATTTAAATATTCATTTATTATTTTCCAGTACATATATAAAGCAGTTCTGAGAACTGCTTTGGATGTATGTCATTAGTTTTGTAGTCTTTTTGTGAAGTCATAGTAGTATATATTTAAAAATTTTATTTTTGTTTCTTCTTTACCTCATAGTTTATTTAGATATTTATGTTAAGAGAATTAGCTTAATACAGGAGTCAAGAGCACTTGTGTCTCTCTCTGACACTCACTAACTACATAACCTTGGACATATTGCTTAATCTCTGTGCTTCAATTTTATTTGTATATTGAGAGGAATACTAGTACCTACCTCAAGCAATATTAAAGACTGAATGAGTAAATATTCCAAAGTGCTTAGAATAATGGCTAACATACAATAAATGCTATGTATGTGTTTATTAACTATCTATGATGTATATAGACCTTTGAAGGAGGTTAATGGAGAAGAGTTTGGCTACTTCTTTTTTGGTTGATTTTTTTATTTTATTGCATTGTGGGCCATGAAAAAAATATTTACGTAATATCAATATTGAGACATCCTTTGGGATCAAAAGAGTGAACATTCTCTTTGTGAAGATTTGAGTTTTAGATTAGGTTTGTTAATTATTGCTACAGCTCTTTTAAGTCCTACTGAACCATTGAATGTTTTGTTAGTTTCAGAAAAAAAAATGTGTTATCTCCAGCTATGATTGTGTGTTTGTCAGTTTATCCTAGTAGTTTTATCAGTTTTTGCATAGTACATTTTGAAACTAAGTTGTTAGGAGCTTATACATTCATAAATGGAATGTCTTCCTGGTGAATTATTTTATCAACATCATAAGTTCCTTAGTTGTTTGCACTTTAAATTATATTTTGTTTGTTATGAGCAATATTATATCAATTTTCTTTTTGTTTTCATTTGCTTGAATACCATTTTCAGCCTCTTTATTTTCCAACTTTTTGTCATTTTAATATACATTTAAAAAATTAAAGTGGCAGGTTATAAAAATTCAGTCTGAGAGCCTCTGTGTTTCCATGAATTAGTTTAATCCATTCACATTTATTGTAATTAAATAAATTTTTGAATATTACTTACATCATGTTTTATATTTTTTACTTACTATGTTTTCCTAATTTCTACTTGTTTCTTAGCCAGCCTTTTGGTTAATTGTTTTTAAAAATTTGTTTCCATTGTTCACTATGCACACTATGCAGTTAGATATCCACCATTTCTATTTCTCCAGCAGTCATCCTTAATTTTTAGAGTTTAATTTTATTTTTGCTAAATAATCCAAATATAGAATTTAAGATGTGAAATAGCACTACATTATTTTAAAAGTTAGTTATTATCCACACATAATTCTTGATTTTTGGAGGCAGCCACTTTCAGTTCTTTTACCTGTTTCTTATGTTATGCATCTTTATATTTCTGCTATATTGTATAAAATATGCACATAATGATATTTCTTGATGTCTAAATGTTAGGCATTATCTCTTGACTTCCTAGCTCATTTACAACACCATCTCTGTGCACATGAACACAAATACACCCACATAATTGTCCTGTCATCCTTTCAGTAAAAATTAAATCTATTTTCAGTACATACGTTATTATGATATGAACATATTTTTCACAACTGAACTGTGCAGCTTACTATAAGTGCATATCTCTTCCTTTACAATTATTTTCTTGCTAATTTTTTGTAACTGAACTCTGTTATTAAGTTTTCAAGTATCTTGAATGAATCCTCAAACTCTCCATCAGAACTATAAAGCCTTTTCTCTATAGATACAGTTAGATACAATGAAATACATGAGATAATCTCCCCAGGTCATATTTATTTATTTATTTATTTATTTATTTATTTATTTAGGATTCTAGTTATTTTATTATTTTTCTTTTTGGCCAAATACCACCATTCTGAAGTTCTTTACTCTCCTGCAATCTGGATCTGATTGTTCTCTAGGACTGCTACAGGATTATAGTGCTGGAGATTTTCCTCACCAACATGCTAGAATTTTCTTGTCCCTCGCCTATGTTAGTTTTCCTGCTTTCTAGATCCCTCATTTTGATGGAGAACTCTTCAATAACTATCTGAGAACAAGAAAATGGGATGTAAATTTTTTGAAATGTCCACTTCTCTAAATATATGTTTATTGTATCCACATATGTTGTATCTTGTTGGATGTATTAATCTCTTTTAGAAATATTTTTATATCACAGTTTTGAAGGCATTATTTCATTGTTTACCAGCCTCTAGTGTAATTATTGAAAAGTTTAATTCCATTTGAAATCTCAGTCTTCTAATACGATGTATTTTTCTCCCTTTCTTTGTCTGGAAACTCTTAGGATTTTTCTTTATCCCTAGAATTTTGATGTAACATGATGGTACTCTTCAGTGTGTGTTCCTTTCTTATTTTCTTTCTTGCTCTGTTAGTTACTCAATCTGGAAATTTATATTCTTCAGTATTTTGAAATACTGTTTTCCTTGATGTTTTTCTTCCTCTATTTTCTTGTTTGGAACTCATATTTGTTGGACATTGTACCTCTTCTACCAATCTTCACATTATTTTGTCTCTTATTTCCTTTTTTCTCTTTCTATTATATTTTTCAGAATGCTTCCTCAAAATTATCTTCCAATTTGTTAATTTATTATTGAAAGAAATGGTCTTATTTTCCAAAGTTTTCTTTTTGTAGAAGGCTGTTTTTATTTCATGGACACACTCAGTTCTTTCATCTCATTGAGGATATCAAACACGTGTGCATACACATCATATATATACACATACACATACACATACATGTATTTCAATATACATATATGTATACTTATATATTTATTTATTTATTTTATTTTTTATTATACTTTAAGTTCTAAGGTACATGTGCACAACGTGCAGGTTTGTTATGTATGTATACATGTGCCATGTTGGTGTGCTGCACCCATTAACTCGTCATTTACATTAGGTGTATCTCCTAATGCTATCCCTGCCCCCCCTACTCCCCCTCCACCCACAACAGGCCCCAGTGTATGATGTTCCCCTTCCTGTGTCCAAGTGTTCCCATTGTTCAAGTCTCACCTATAAGTGAGAACATGCAGTGTTTGGTTTTCTGTTCTTGCGATAGTTTGCTGAGAATGATGGATTCCAGCTGCATCCATGTCCCTAGAAGGGACACGAACTCATCCTTTTTATGGCTGCATAGTATTCCATGGTGTATATGTGCCACATTTTCTTAATCCAGTCTGTCACTGATGGACATTTGGGTTGATTCCAAGTCTTTGCTATTGTGAATAGTGCCGCAATAAACATACATGTGCATGTGTCTTTATAGCAGCATGATTTATAATCCTATGGATATATACCCAGTAGTGGGATGGCTGAGTCAAATGCTTTTTCTAGCTCTAGATCCTTGAGGAATCGCCACACTGTCTTCCACAATAGTTGAACTAGTTTGCAGTCCCAACAACAGTGTAAAAGTGTTCCTATTTCTCCACATCCTCTCCAGCACCTGTTGTTTCCTGAGTTTTTAATGATCGCCATTCTAACTGGTGTGAGATGGTATCTCATTGTGATTTTGATTTGCATTTGTCTGACGGTGAGTGATGGTGAGCATTTTTTCATGTCTCTGTTGGCTACGTAAATGTCAACTTTTGAGAAGTGTCTGTTCATATCCTTTGCCCACTTTTTGATGGAGTTGTTCTTTCTTGTAGATTTGTTTGAGTTCTTTGTAGGTTCTGGATATTAGCCCTTTGTCAGATAAGTAGATTGCACAATTTTTCTCCCATTCTGTAGGTTGCTTCTTCGCTTTGATGGTAGTTTCTTTTGCTGTGCAGAAGCTCTTTAGTTTAATTAGATCCCATTTGTCAATTTTGGCTTTTGTTGTCATGGTTTTTGGTGTTTTAGACATGAAGTCCTTGCCCATGCCTAAGTCCTGAATAGTATTGCCTAGGTTTTCTTCTAGGGTTTATACGGTTTTAGGACTAACATTTAAGTCTCTAATCCATCTTGAATTAATTTTTGTATAAGGCATAAGGAAGGGATCCAGTTCAAGCCTTCTACTTACGGCTAGCCAGTTTTCCCAGCACCATTTATTAAACAGGGAATCCTTTCCCCATTTCTTGTTTCTGTCAGGTTTGTCAAAGATGAGATGGCTGTAGATGTGTTTTTTGAAGGCTCTATTCTGTTCCATTTGTCTGTATCTCTGTTTTGGTACCAGTACCATGCTGTTGTGGTTGCTGTAGACTTACAGTATAGTTTGAAGTCAGGTAGCATGATGCCTCCAGCTTTGTTCTTTTGGCTTAGGACTGTCTTGGCAACACGGGCTCCTTTTTGGTTTCATATAAACATGAAAGTAGTTTTTTCCAATTCTGTGAAGAAAATCATTGGTAGCTTAATGGGGATGGAATTGAATCTATAAATTACCTTGGGTAGTATGGCCATTTTCATGATATTGATTCTTCCTATTCATGAGCATGGAATGTTCTTCCATTTGTTTGTGTCCTCTTTTATGTCATTGAGCAGTGGTTTGTAGTTCTCCTTGAAGAGGTCCTTCACATCCCTGTAAGGTGGATTCACAGGTATTTTATCCTATTTGAAACAATTGTGAATGGGAGTTCACTCATGATTTGGCTCTCCATTTGTCTATTATTGGTGTATAAGAATACTGGTGGTTTTTGCACACTAATTGTGTATCCCGAGACTTTGCTGAAGTTGCTTATCAGCTTAAGGAGATTTTGGGCTGAGACGATGGGGTTTCCTAAATATACAATCATGTCATTGGCAAACAGGGACAATTTGACTTTCTCTTTTTCTAATTGAATACGCTTTATTTCTTTCTCTTGCCTGATTGCTCTGGCAAGACCTTCCAACACTATGTTGAATAGGAGTGGTGAGAGAGGGCATCCCTGTCTTGTGCCAGTTTTCAAGGGGAGTGCTTCCAGTTTTTGCACATTCAGTATGATATTGGCTGTGGGTTTGTCATAAATAGCTCTTATAATTTTGAGATATGTTCCATCAATACCGAATTTATTGAGAGTTTTTAACATGAAGGGCTGTTGAATTTTATCAAAGGCCTTTTCTGCATCTATTGAGATAATAGACGTGGTTTTTGTCTTTGGTTCTGTTTATATGCTGGATTACATTAATTGATTTGTGTATCTTGAACCAGCCTTACATCCCAGGGATGAAGCCCACTTGATCATGGTGGATAAGCTTTTTGATGTGCTGCTGAATCCAGTTTGCCATTATTTTATTGAGGATTTTTGCATCGATATTCATCAGGGATACTTGTCTAAAATTCTCTTTTTTTTTGTTGTGTCTCTGCCAAGCTTTGCTATCAGGATGATGTTGGCCTCATAAAATGAGTTAGGGAGGATTCCTTCTTTTTTTATTGATTGGAATAATTTCAGAAGGAATAGTACCAGCTCCTCCTTGTACTTCTGGTAGAATTCGGCTGTGAATCCATCTGGTCCTGGACTTTTTTTGGTTGGTAGACTATTAATTATTGCCTCAATTTCAGAGCCTGCTATTGGTCTATTCAGGGATTCAACTTTTTCCTGGTTTAGTCTTGGGAGAGTGTAATTGTCCAGGAATTTATCCATTTCTTCTAGGTTTTCTAGTTTATTTCTGTAGTGGTGTTCATAGTATTCTCTGATGGTAGTTTGTATTTCTGTGGGGTCGGTGGTGATAACCCCTTTATCATTTTTTATTGCATCTATTTGATTCTTCTCTCTGTTCTTCTTTATTAGTCTTTCTAGCAGTCTATCAATTTTGTTGATCTTTTCAGAAAACCAGCTTCTGGATTCATTGATTTTTTGGAGGGATTTTTGTGTCTCTATCTCCTTCAGTTCTGCTCTGATCTTAGTTATTTCTTGCCTTCTGCCAGCTTTTGAATGCGTTTGCTCTTGCTTCTCTAGTTCTTTTAATTGTGATGTTAGGATATCAATTTCAGATCTTTCCTGCTTTCTCTTGTGGACATTTAGTGCTATATATTTCCCTCTACACACTGCTTTAAAAGTGTCCAAGAGATTGTGGTGTGTTGTATCTTTGTTCTCATTGGTTTCAAAGAACATCCTTATTTCTGCCTTCATTTCATTATGTACCCAATAGTCATTCAGGAGGAGGTTGTTCAGTTTTCATGTAGTTGAGCGGTTTTGATTGAGTTTCTTAATCCTGAGTTCTAGTTTGATTGCACTGTGGTCTGAGAGACAGTTTGTTATCATTTCTGTTCTTTTACATTTGCTGAGGAGTGCTTTATTTCCAATTATGTGGTCAATTTTGGAATAAGTGCAATGTGGTGCTGAGAAGAATGTATATTCTGTTGATTTCGGGTAGAGAGTTCTGTAGATGTCTATTAGGTCCACTTGGTGGAGAGTTGAGTTCAATTCCTGGATATCCTTGTTAACTTTCTGTCTCGTTGATCTGTCTAATGTTGACAGTGGGGTGTTAAAGTCTCCCATTATTATTGTGTGGGAGTCTAAGTCTCTTTGTAAGTCTCTAAGGACTTACTTTATGAATCTAGGTGCTCCTGTATTGGATGCATATGTATTTAGGGTAATTAGTTCTTCTTGTTGAATTGATCTCTTTACCATTATGTAATGGCCTTCTTTGCCTCTTTTGATCTTTGTTGGTTTAAAGTCTGTTTTATTAGATACTAGGATTGCAACCCCTGCCTTTTTTGTTTTCCATTTGCTTGGTAGATCTTCCTCCATCCCTTTATTTTAAGCCTATGTGTGTCTCTGCACATGAGATGGGTCTCCTGAATACAGCAAACTGATGGGTCTTTCCTCTTTATACAACTTCTCAGTCTGTCTTTTAACTGGAGCATTTATCCCATTTACTTTTAAGGTTAATATTTTTATGAGTGAATTTGATCCTGTCATTATGATGTTAGCTAGTTATTTTGCTCATTAGTTGATGCAGTTTCTTTCTAGCATCGATGGTCTTTATATTTTGGCATGTATTTGCAGTGGCTGGTACCAGTTGTTCCTTTCCATGTTTAGTGCTTCCTTCAGGAGCTCTTGTGGGGCAGGCCTGGTGGTGACAAAATCTCTCAGCATTTGCTTGTCTTGTAAAGGATTTTATTTCTCCTTCATTTATGAAACTTAGTTTGACTGGATATGAAATTCTGGGTTGAAAATTCTTTTCTTTAAGAATGTTGAATATTGGCTCCCACTCTCTTCTGGCTTGTAGTTTTTTTGCCGAGAGACCTGCTGTTAGTCTGATAGGCTTCCCTTTGTGGGTAACCCGACCTTTCTCTCTGGCTGCCCTGAACATTTTTTCCTTCATTTCAACTTTGGTGAATCTGACAGTTATGTGTCTTGGCGTTGCTCTTCTCAAGGAGTATCTTTGTGGCATTCTCTGTATTTCCTGAATTTGAATGTTGGCCTGCCTTGCTAGGTTGGGGAAGTTCTCCTGGAAGATATCCTGCAGAGTGTTTTCCAACTTGGTTCCATTCTCCCTGTCACTTTCAAGTGCAGCAATTAGATGTAGATTTGCTCTTTTCATAGAGTCCCATATTTCTTAGAGGCTTTGTTCATTTCTTTTTACTCTTTTTTGCCTTAACTTCTCTTCTCACTTCATTTCATTCATTTGATCTTCAATCACTGATACCTTTTCTTCCACTTGATCGAGTCGGTTACTGAAGCTTGTGCATTTCTCATGTAGTTCTCATGTCATGGTTTTCACCTCTATCAGTTTGTTTATGGAATTCTCTGCGTTGGTTATTCTAGTAAGCTATTCTTCCAATCTTTTTTCAAGGTTTTTAGTTTCTTTGCACTGGATTTGTAATTCCTCCTTTAGCTTGGAGAAGTTTGATTGTCTGAAGCCTTCTTCTCTCAACTCGTCAAAGTCATTCTCTGTCCAGCTTTGTTCCATTGCTGGCGTGGAGCTGTGTTCCTTTGGAGGGGGAGAGGCATTCTGATTTTTAGAATTTCCTGCTTTTCTGTACTGCTTTTTCCCCATCTTTGTGGTTTTATCTACCTTTGATCTTTGATGATGGTGACGTACAGTTGGGGATTTTGGTGTGGATATCCTTTCTGTTTGTTAGTTTTCCTTCTAACAGTCAGGACCCTCAGCTGCAGGTCTGTTGGAGTTTGCTCAAGGTCCACTCCAGACCCTGTTTGCCTGGCTATCAGCAGTGGAAGCTGCAGAAGAGTGAATATTGCTGAACAGCAAATGTTGCTGTCTGATCGTTCCTCTGGAAGCTTCGTCTCAGAAGTGTACCCTGCCGTGTGAGGTGTGAGGTGTCAGTCTGCCCTTAGTGGGGGATGTCTCCCAGTTAGGCTACTCATAGGTCAGGGACCCACTTGAGCAGACATTCTGTCCATTCTCAGATCTCAAACTCCATGCTGGGAAAACCACTACTCTTCAAAGCTGTCAGACAGGGACATTTACATCTGCAGAGGTTTCTACTGCCTTTTTGCTATGCTCTGTTGCCAGAGGTGGAGTCTACAGAGGCAGGCAGGCCTCCTTGAGCTTCGGTGGGCTCCACAAGTTCAAGCTTCCCAGCTGTTTTGTTTACCTACTTAAGCCTCAGCAATGGTGGGTGCCCCTCCCCCAGCCTTTCTGCCACCTTGCAGTTAGATCTCAGACTGCTGTGCTAGCAAAGAGGGGGGCTCCATGGGCATGGGACCCTCCAAGCCAGGCACGGGATATAATCTCCTGGTGTGCCAGTTTGCTAAGACAGTATAGGGTGGAAGTGACCTGATTTTCCAGGTGTTGTGTGTCACTGTTTCCCTTGGCTAAGAAAGGAAACTCCCTACTCATCTGACAAAGGGCTAATATCCAGAACCTACAAAGAACTCAAACAAATTTACAT